>NC_084747.1:11060086-11082586 GCF_033978785.1 Entelurus aequoreus | reverse complement strand
ATTATTCATAACCAGTCCCCCCTAAATCTCCTCAACGTTTGTGCTGCAATTTAAAAAAAAAATTTTTTTGTTGTGTTAAGTCTGTGATGCAAAAATTGTTAGTCTATTATAGTTTTTGTTATTAATGTGTTATTAGTCTGCGATAAAATAAAATTGTTAGTCTATTAAAATGTTAATATTAACATTTTATTATTCATAACGAGTCCCCCACCTTGTCAAAATCTCCCTAAACGTTTGTGCTACAAATTTTTTTGTCTATTATAGTTTTTCTTACTAATGTGTTATTAACGTGTTAATAGTCTGCGATACAAATATTGTTAGTCTATTATAGTTTGAATGTTATTAACATTTTATTATTCATAAACAGTCCCCCACCTTGTCCAAACCTCCCTAAACATTTGTGCTACAATTTTTTTCTGTCGATTATAGATTTTGTGTTATAAACGTGTTAATAGTCTGTGATGCAAAAATGGTTCGTCTATTATAGTTTTTATGTTATTAACGAATTAGTTTGTGATTCAAACATTTTTAGTCTATTATAGTTTTAATGTATTAACATTTTATTATTCATAACCATGTGCTACAATTTTTTTTGTCTGTGATGCACACATTGTTAGTCTATTGTAGTTTTTATGTTAACATTTTATTATTCATAACCAGTCCCCCGCCTTGTTAAAAATCTCCCTAAACGTTTGTGCTACAATTTTTTTGTCTATTATACTTTTTGTTATTAATGTGTTAATCACTCACTCACTCACTCATCCCATGGCCTAGGAGGCCGTAGGGGTGTCATGGTGGATGCTTGGGCAGTCAGGGATCTCCAGCGCTCACGATCTTCTGCTGTTCGTAGCAGGGTTTGGAAGCTGCAGCCAGTCCATTCTTTGATGTTGTCCATCCAGGCCTTTCTCTGCCTGCCTCGTCTCCGCTTCCCCTCTACTGTTCCCTGCAGGATGGTCTTTGACAGGGAGGTGTGCCTTGTGACATGCCCAAACCAGGTCAGCTTGCGACGTTTAAAGGCCTACTGAAAGCCACTACTACCGACCACGCAGTCTGATAGTTTATATATCAATGATGAAATCTTAACATTATAACACATGCCAATACGGCCGGGTTAACTTATAAATTGACATTTTAAATTTGCCGCTAAACTTCCGGTTCGAAACGCCTCTGAGGATGACGTATGCGCGTGACGTAGACCGGCGAACACGGGTATGCCATTCCACATTGAAGCCAATACGAAAAAGCTCTGTTTTCATTTCATAATTCCACAGTATTCTGGACATCTGTGTTCGTGAATCTGTTGCAATCATGTTCATTGCATTATGGAGAAGGAAGCTGAGCAAGCAAAGAAGAAAGTTGTCGGTGCGAAATGGACGTATTTTTCGAACGTAGTCAGCAACAACAGTACACAGCCGGCGCTTCTTTGTTTACATTCCCGGAAGATGCAGTCAAGATGGAAGAACTCGGATAACAGAGACTCTAACCAGGAGGACTTTTGACTTGGATACACAGACGCCTGTAGAGAACTGGGACAACACAGACTCTTACCAGGATTACTTTGATTTGGATGACAAAGACGCAGACGTGCTACTGTGAGTATGCAGCTTTGGCTTCTAAACATTTGATCGCTTGACCGTATGTGCGCAACTTTTTTTTGCGTATGTACGTAACTTTTAAAAATATATAAGCTTTATGAACCTTGGGTTAGGTGAACGGTCATTTGGGCTGAGTGATTGTGTGTGTTGATCAGGTGTTTGAATTGTATTGGCGTGTTCTATGGAGCTAGCAGAGGAGCTAGGAGCTAGCGTAACAAACACGCAGGTGTTTTTATGCAGGATTAATTTGTGGCATATTAAATATAAGCCTGGTTGTGTTGTGGCTAATAGAGTATATATATGTCTTGTGTTTATTTACTGTTGTAGTCATTCCCAGCTGAATATCAGGTCACCCCCGGCTCTCACAGCATCTTCCCTATCTGAATAGCTTCAACTCCCCACTAGTCCTTCACTTGCACTTTACTCATCCACAATCTTTCATCCTCGCTCAAATTAATGGGGAAATTGTCGCTTTCTCGGTCCGAATCTCTCTCACTTCATGCGGCCATCATTGTAAACAATAGGGAACTTTTGCGTATATGTTCAACTGACTACGTCACGGGGCAAGTCTTTTTTTTATCAGATACCAAAAGTTGCAATCTTTATCGTCGTTGTTCTATACTAAATCATTTCAGCAAAAATATGGCAATATCGCGAAATGATCAAGTATGACACATAGAATAGATCTGCTATCCCCGTTTAAATAAAAAAAATTCATTTCAGTAGGCCTTTAACTGTTGAGAGTAGAGGTTCCTGTTCGCCAGCATGGGTGGTAACTAAATGTCGAACATAATCATTTGTCCGTTGTTCACTGTATGATATATGTAGCATTCTTCTGTAAGACTTGCTTTCAAAGGACTGTATCCTGCGCTCAGTGTCCGCTGTGAGCGTCCAGCTCTCTCACAACCATAGAGTAGGGTGGAAAGAACAAGTGACTTGTAGAGTCTGACCTTCACCTGGAAGCTGATGGTATTGCTTTTCCAGATACTGGTCAGTCTTGTCATGGCTGATGTTGCTATGCCGATTCTTGCTCTGATCTCTTTTGTGGAGCTGCCATCTTCACTCACAAAGGACCCGAGGTACTTAAAGTCCTTTACTTCCTCCAGGGTTTGTCCATTCAATGTGATGTTCGGTGGTGGTAAGTGATTGTGACTGTTGACCAGGATCTTGCTCTTCTCTGCACTTATCTCCATTCCATAAGCTCTCGCAGCCTCCTCCAGTCTGGTGGTCAGTTCCTAGAGTTCCGCCTCACTTTTTCCCATAAGGTCAATGTCATCCGCGAAGCGAAGGTTGGAGACGGGTCTTCCTCCGATGGTAACGGATGTGTGGAATTCTTGGAGTGCTTTTTCCATGATGTTCTCCAGTAAGACATTAAATAGGACAGAGGAGAGGAGACAGCCTTGGCGGACACCAATAGATGTTTTAAAAGGTTCTCCTATGCTGTTGCTGATGAGAACTGCACTGCTTGAGTCTGTATAAAGTGCTTGAATGACCTGAATGAGATTATTGTCGAAGTTGTAATTTCTGAGAACCTGCCATAGTCCTTCATGCCAGACACGGTCAAAGGCTTTTTTAAAGTCAATGAAGTTGTGGTATAAGTTGTGATGGTGCTGAAGGTGCTTCTCAATCAGTAGTCTGACGTTGAAGATCTGTTCGGTGGTGCTCCGTTTTGGTCTGAATCCAGCCTGTTCCTCGGAAAGTAATTCCTCTGCCTTGTTCCTCAGTCTGTTCAGGATTATCCGCAGCATTACTTTGCTAGCATGACAGATGAGGCTGATGGTTCTGTAATTTTGGCACTGCCTTGAATTCCCTTTCTTAGGGAGAGGGATAATCAGAGATTGGGTCCATTTTGGGGGCCACTGCTTGGTTTCCCAAATCTTTTGGCAGATGTATGTCAGTGCTATTATAATGCTTCGCCCCCCATGCTTCCAAAGCTCTGCTGGGACGTTATCGATGCCTGGTGATTTGCCGATTTTTAGGCTCTTTACTGCCTCTTCTACTTCAGCTTGCAGTATTGGTGCATCCTCGCATTCGCCACTGGGCTTCATGGCATTGGTTAATATGGTGGGGTCTGGTGATATTGTATAGTTCCTGGCAATACTCTGTCCACCGTTGGGTTATTTCTGCTTTCTCTGTTAGTAGAGATCCATGCTTGTCTTCTATTACTGTGGCTATAGGTTGTTGTGTCCTTGTCAGTTTCTTCAGCGTTGCGTAGGCTGCTTTACTGCTGCCCTGCCGTATCCCTGCATCTATGCTTTCACATTGTTCTGTGATCCACTTTTCTTTTGCTTCCCTCATCCTCTTCCTGATGTTTCTGTTCACAGAGGTATGCTGCTTAGCTGCCTCTGGGTCATCCTTCTTTGTCTTTTTGAGGGCCCTTCTGAGGTCACATTGGTCTAGGACAGGGGTCACCAACCTTTTTGAAACCAAGAGCTACTTCTTGGGTACTGATTAATGCGAAGGGCTACCAGTTTGATACACACTTAGATAAATTGCCAGAAATAGCCAATTTGCTCAATTTACCTTTAACTCTATGTTATTATTAATAATTAATGATATTTACACTTAATTGAACGGTTTAAAAGAGGAGAAAGCACGAAAAAAATGACAATTCAATTTTGAAACATAGTTTATCTTCAATTTCGACTCTTTAAAACTCAAAATTAAACCGAAAAAAACTAGCTAATTCGAATCTTTTTGAAAAAATTAAAAAAAGAATTTAGGGAACATCATTAGTCATTTTTCCTGATTAAGATTAATTTGAGAATTTTGATGACATGTTTTAAATAGGTTAAAATCCAATCTACACTTTGTTAGAATATATAACAAATTGGACCAAGCTATATTTCTAACAAAGACAAATCATTATTTCTTCTAGATATTCCAGAACAAAATTTTTTAAAGAAATTCAAAAGACTTTGAAATAAGATTTAAATTTGATTCTACAGATTTTCTAGCCAGAATTTTTTTTTTTAATTTTAATCATAAGTTTGAAGAAATATTTCACAAATATTCTTCGTCGAAAAAACAGAAGCTAAAATGAAAAATTAAATTAAAATGTATTTATTATTCTTTACAATAAAAAAAATAAATTTACTTGAACATTGATTTAAATTGTCAGGAAAGAAGAGGAAGGAATTTAAAAGGTAAAAAGGTATATGTGTTTAAAAATCCTAAAATAATTTTTAAGGTTGTATTTTTTCTCTAAAATTGTCTTTCTGAAAGTTATAAGAAGCAAAGTAAAAAAATTAATGAATTTATTTAAACAAGTGAAGACCAAGTCTTTAAAATATTTCCTTGGATTTTCAAATTCTATTTGAGTTTTGTCTCTCTTAGAATTAAAAATGTCGGGCAAAGCGAGACCAGCTTGCTAGTAAATAAATACAATTTAAAAAATAGAGGCAGCTCACTGGTAAGTGCTGCTATTTGAGCTGTTTTTAGAACAGGCCAGCGGGCTACTCATCTGGTCCTAACGGGCTACCTGGTGCCCGCGGGCACCGCGTTGGTGACCCCTGGTCTAGGATGTCATCAGTGATCCATGGTTTGTTTTTCTTCCTGTCCTTCCCTAGTACTTCAGTTGCTGATTCTATGATTGCTTTCTCCATGTTTTCTGTCAGTGAGTCTATGTCTTGTACTAAGTTAAGTGTTGCAAATGTCCCTCCTATGTTTGCCTCAAATATTCCTGCAACTTGTGGGTCTTTAAGTTTGTCTAGACTAAATCTGATGCGTGGGTTAGTGTGTTTTTTTGGAGTCTTCAGTCTAAGTTTAAGCGTCATTAGTACCATATCGTGGTCACTACCAATGTCCGCACCAGGAAATGTTCTGGTTCGGGCTTTGTTGATGCTTGACTTGAACCTTAGTGGCGTGAGTATGTAGTCGATTTGGTTATGTATCTTTCCGTTCGGTGCATGCCACGTTGTTCTCCGAGAGGGTTTTATGTGGAAACAGCGTATTGGCTACAGTGAGCTTATGGCTTTTAGCAAAGTCCAGAAGTCGCAGTCCTCTGTCGTTCGTTTCACCTAGCCCAAACCGCCCCGCTGTTCCTCCCCAGTGGTCATATGCATCGGTACTTATTTTGGCATTCCAGTCTCCTTGGATGACTAGAAAGTCCTTCTTGGGAGTTTTCTTTATGGTTTTCTCTAGCTCCTCATAGAAGGTTCCAACTGCTTCATCATCATAATCTGTCGTTGGGGCATACACTTGAATAATGGTTAAATTCATGGGCCGCGCAGCGATTCGGATCCTGATGAGCCTGCTGGATATAGGTGTGCAGTTGATGACTGAGTTTATTTTGCTTTTGTTGACAATAAAACCAACTCCATGTTGATGTCTACAGTCCTCTCCGCTATACCATAGCTTGTGGCCTTCTTCTGTGGTAGTCTCACCACAGCTAGTCCACCTGACCTCAGCCAAACCAAGGATGTCCCATCTGTATCTGTCTAGTTCATGGGTCAGTTCCTTCACTTTCCCACAGGCATACAGTGTGCGGACATTCCATGTTCCAATAATGGTGTCATTTTTTGAGAGGCTGGGTGTTGATGTTGATGTTGATCTTGTCCCAGTAGTAAACTTGTCACCCCCACCCCGGGGCAAGGCAGTGGGTAGCGCGGTCGTTGTTTTTCCAGGCCTCGACCGATCTCCACTTGACTGTTTTTCCATCATGACATTTCATTAGGCAAATAAGCTTGGTGGTGCCTATCTCCTCTCCAAGCTCTTACCGGGGGGCCAACGACCCCCTGGCGACCCTTGGCTAGTTTAGCCTGCCGGTCGAAGCAGTTTACCGTGGTGTGGCCGCAGAAATTCTGCTACTTGGAGCCATAGACAAGAGCTGGGTGTTGGTGAGGTCCAGTAAGGATTCAACCAGCACTAGTGCAACCGGCACCAGTAATCCAGCTGCGACCGTATCATCCTTAAAGGTAGTACCTCTCCCTTCCACCCCAACACCACTTGTTAATAGTCTGTGATAAAAAAAAATTGTTAGTCTATTATACTTTTTATGTTATTAATGTGTTATTAGTCTGCGATACAAATATTGTTAGTCTATTATAGTTTTAATGTTAACATTTTATTATTCATAACCAGTCCCCCGCCTTGTTAAAATCTCCCTAAACGTTTGTGCTACAATTTTTTTTGTCTATTATAGTTTTTATGTTATTAACGTGTTAATAGTCAGTGATGCACACATTGTTAGTCTATTATAGTTTTAATGTTAACATTTTATCATTCATAACCAGTCCCCCACCTCGTCAAAATCTCCCTAAATGTTTGTGCTACAATTTTTTGTCTATTATAGTATTTGTTATTAATGTGTTTTTAACATGTTATTACTTTGTGCTGCAAAATTCTTATCTATCATAGTTTTTATGTTAACATTTTATTATTCATAACGAGTGCCCCATCTTGTCAAAATTTCCCTAAACATGTCCCAAAAGTTAGTGCTATTTTTGTTTCAATTTTTTTTTTGTTCGATTATTGTTTTTATGTTATTAACGTGTTATTATTCATATGACCCGCCCCCAAGCCCCCTACCATGTCAAAATCTCCCCCCGACATTTTTGTGCTGCAAACAATATTTGTCCAACTATTAATAGTTAGGAAATCATGTGGTGATAATCAAGAAGAACATAAATAATCACAACATGGGACAAGTTGGGGGAGATGAATAATAACATGTTAATAACACTAACAATGACAAAACTATAACAGACAATAAATGTTGGCAGTGCAAAGGAATGGGACAAGTTGGGGAAAATGTTTGTTTACAAGGTCTGGATGACGTCACATGTATTCACTTAAAAACTGTAACGGCACAAACGTAGCACAAATAAACGCCAGTGCTACTTTACAAAAGCCAAAAGCAGTGAAGTTGTCACTTTGTGTAAATAAAAAGAGAATACAATGATTTGCAAATCCATTTCAACTTATATTCAATTGAATAGACTGCAAAGACAATATACCGTAATTTCCGGACTATAAGCCGCACCTGACTATAAGCCGCACCAGCTAAATTTAGGGGAAAATACAGATTGCTCCATATATATAAGCCGCACCCGACTATAAGCCGCACCTGGCTATAAGCCGCACCAGCTAAATTTAGGGGAAAATACAGATTGCTCCATATATAAGCCGCACCCGACTATAAGCCGCAGGGTTTTGATGTGTAATTAGCGTAGTATATAGGGGTTCCTGCTACCACGGAGGGGATTGTCGGGACAGAGATGACTGGGAACGCAAAGCGTCCCATTTATTAACAATAAATCTTTCAATCATTCAATCAAACTTTCACATCTTTGACATGGCGAACAGCATTCGTGCAGAGTACAAATAATACAACGCTGCAAAGTAATACAATAGTGCTCGCCTGTACGTTATCAAAATAACCAGGCTACCGGTATATGAAAAGTCAGTCTTTAATCATTGTGTCATCGTCTTCCTCCTGCGTACTAAAACCACCGGAATCGTCTTCGTCGGCGTCGGAGAAGAACAGGCCGTATATAAGCCGCACCCTTGTATAAGCCGCAGGACCAGAACGAGGGGGAAAAGTAGCGGCTTATAGGTCCGGAAATTACGGTACTTAACGCTCAAATTGAGAAACTTTATTTTTTGCAAATAATCATTAACTTGGGGTTTAATGGCAGCAACACATTGCAAAAAAGGTAGTCAGAGGGACATTTTACCGTGTGTTACATGGCCTTTCCTTTTAACAACACTCAGTAAAGGTTTGGGAAGTGAGGAGACACATTTTTGAAGTGGAATTATTTCCCATTCTTGCTTGATGTACAGCTTAAGTTGTTCAACAGTCTCCCTTCTCATATTTTAGCCTTCACACATTTTCAATGTCTGGACTACAGGCAGGCCAGTCTAGTACCCGCACTCTTTTACTATGAAGCCACGTGGCTTGGCCATTGTCTCGCTGAAATAAGCAGGGGCGTCCATGATAACAACATATGTTGCTTAAAAACCTGTATGCACCTTTCAGACATTAATGGTGCCTTCACAGATGTGTAAGTTACCCATGTCTTGGCCACTAATACACCCCCATACCATCACACATGCTGCCTTTTACACTTTGCTCCTAGAACAGATGGTTCTTTTCCTCTTTGGTCCGGAGGACACGACGTCCACAGTTTCCAAAAACAATTTGAAATGTGGACTCGTCAGACCACAGAAGACTTTTCCGCTTTGCATCAGTCCATCTTAGATGAGCTCGGGCCCAGCGAAGCGTCTCTCTCAAACGTCAATTCCCTCTTGTTGCATAGTAGAGTTTAACTTGCACTTGCAGATGTAGCGACCAACTGTAGTTACTGACAGTGGTTGTCTGAATCTCTCCTGAGCCCATGTGGTGATATCCTTTACACACTGATGTCGCTGGTTGATGCAGTACAGCCTGACGGATGGAAGGTCACGGGCTAGCTGATGCTTACGTGCATTGGATCCTTCCTCTCCACATTCTCTGAACCCTTTGATGATAATACGAGCGTAGATGGTGAAATCCCTGAATTCCTTGCAATAGCTGGTTGAGAAATGTTGTTCTTAAAACAATTTGCTCAGGCATTTGTTGACAAAGTGGTGACCCTCGCCCCCCGTCCTTGTTTGTGATGACTGGAAGCTGCTTTATAATACCCAATCATGCCACCCACCTGATCCCAATTAGCCTGTTCAACCTGTGGAATGTTCCAAATAAAGTCTTTGATGAGCATTCCTCAACTTTCTCAGTCTTTTTTTCCACTTGTGCCAGCTTTTTTGAAACAAGTTGCAGGCATCAAATCCCAAATGAGCTAATATTTGCAAAGAATAACAAAGTTTTCCAGTTCGAACGTTAAAATACTCTTGTCTTTGCAGTCTATTCAATTGAATATAAGTTAAAAGATTTGCAAAGTCATTCATATCCTTGTCTATTACCATTTACGCACTTGAACAACTTCACTGCATCTAAGTTTGATACATAGTGCATAGATAAATGGTGCGACTTCTACAGGTGAACACCTTCTCATCTATACACGTTCCAAACATTGAGTTGAAAACGTCATTTTCGCCTATTTTGAAGAGTTAGGACCGTTCATCGCTTCTTTCCGATGAACACGACCCCGTCGCTCAGACTGTGTATCTTTTTTTATATCCACATACCAAAGAGTCGTGGTATACACATATCGGAGGCTAAAATATCGAATTATGTTACTCTTTTTTACATGACAAAATCCAATACAGGTCACATGGGGGGGGGATATCGAATCGGACCGTTATCCTAATCAAGTGACCTCGTTCTCTCTATGCCTTCTTTTGGAGGGTTTGCGTCAACCCTAACTAAATCCAACCCCAAAAATGTGCCCCGGTCTCGAGTGGCCGTTGCATGGAACAAACTAGTCCGTTGGCCCAAAGAGTCACACGTTTTCGAGGTGAGTCAGATGACCTAAAATGATCATCTTCCTCAAAGAAAATGTGTAAATGATTGATAAACAATGAAGAAAAATCTGGATATCCTGAAGGACAATGTTCATTCTGTACTACTTAGCTACAACAAAAGTTGTACTTGCTAAACAAAAATGATGTCTCGTCAGAAACAAACAAAAATGTTGAACTTCTTCCTCCGTAAAACTACATATAAGTTCTTTTTAGTTTTTCACGATCACCTCGCACCTATTCACTTCCTAATTTCACCTATTTGGGTTAAATATATTGTTTGCAAAGCAGTAATTATAGTCTGCAAATGATGTGTTGTTGTTGAGTGTCGGTGCTGTCTAGAGCTCGGCAGAGTAACCGTGTAATACTCTTCCATATCAGTAGGTGGCAGCAGGTAGCTAATTGCTTTGTAGATGTCGGAAACGGCGTGAGGCAGTGTGCCGGTAAAAAGGTGTCTGATGCTTAAGCCAAAAATAAACAAAAGGAAAGTTAGGGAAGGCTATGCAGAACAAAACTAAAACTGAACTGGCTACAAAGTCAACAAAAACAGAATGCTGGACGACAGCAAAGACTTACTGTGGAGCAAAGACAAAGTACATCCGAACATGACATGACAATCAACAATGTCCCCACAAACAAGGATAAAAACAACTGATTATAGTCTTGATGGCTAAAACAAAGTAGGTGCGGGAAATATCGCTCAAAGGAAGACATGAAACTGCTACAGGAAAATACCAAAAAAAGAGAAAAAGCCAGCAAAATAGGAGCGCCAGACAAGAAGTAAAACACTACACACAGGAAAACAGCAGAAAAGTCCAAATAAGTCAGGGTGTGATGTGACAGGTGGTGACAGTACACCTACTTTGAGACAAGAGCTATAGTGATGCATGCTTGGTTATGCTTTGAAGTCATACCCAACAATTGCGACAACGACTTTTTACTGTCAACTGAGTTTCGTTTTTTAATGATGTCTGCTGGTGGTGTGCCTCCGCATTTTTTCAACGCAAAAAAAGGTCGAAAAAACTGGCGTAAAGCATCGCGCTTCAACCGCCTGCTGATTTGATCAACCTCTTGATGTGTGACTCGTGAGTCTGGCTGTTGGAAATGAGTGAAGCACCATAAAAAAAATGTGACCAAATGTTGCTACTAAAGTAACACAAGTTGCTGTGCGTTTCCCCGACGGGACACGTTGTCATTTTTTCCATGTTACTTTGGGAAAAGGATTGTGGCAGACCGCTCAGAGCTTGGTCCGCATTGCCGGCAGTAAGTCGGACACGTTTCCAGTGAGGGTTGGACTCCGCCAAGGCTGCCCTTTGTCACCGATTCTGTTCAGAACTTTTATAGACAGAATTTCTAGGCGCAGTCAAGGCGTTGAGGGGATCCGGTTTGGTGGCTGCCGGATTAGGTCTCTGCTTTTTGCAGAGGATGTGGTCCTGATGGCTTCAACTGGCCAGGATCTTCAGCTCTCACTGGATCGGTTCACAGCCGAGTGTGAAGCGACTGGGATGACAATCAGCACCTCCAAGTCCGAGTCCATGGTTCTCGCCCGGAAAAGGGTGGAGTGCCATCTCCGGGTTGGGGAGGAGACCCTGCCCCAAGTGGAGGAGTTCAAGTACCTCGGAGTCTTGTTCACGAGTGAGGGAAGAGTGGATGGTGAGATCGACAGGCGGATCGGTGCGGCGTCTTCAGTAATGCGGACGCTGTATCGATCTGTTGTGGGGAAGAAGGAGCTAAGCCGGAAGGCAAAGCTCTCAATTTACTGGTCGATCTACGTTCCTATCCTCACCTATGGTCATGAGCTTTGGGTTATGACCGAAAGGACAAGATCACGGGTACAAATGAGTTTCCTCCGCCGGGTGGCGGGTCTCTCCCTTAGAGATAGGGTGAGAAGCTCTGCCATCCGGGAGGAGCTCAAAGTAAAGCCGCTGCTCCTCCACATGGAGAGGAGCCAGATGAGGTGGTTTGGGCATCTGGTCAGGATGCCACCCGAACGCCTCCCTAGGGAGGTGTTTAGGGCATGTCCAACCGGCAGGAGGGCACGGGGAAGACCCAGGAACCGTTGGGAAGACTATGTCTCCCAGCTGGCCTGGGAACGCCTCGGGATCCCCCGGGAGGAGCTGGACCAAGTGGCTGGGGAGAGGGAAGTCTGGGCTTCTCCGCTTAGGCCGACCTCGGATAAGTGGAAGAAAATGGATAAATACTTTGGGAAAAGGAATATACTTATATGGTATTTTTGCTTCTTGACACATTCTCCATTATCCAGCTCTTGATTGTTGGGGCTGGTTAAAAAAATAAAAACCACGCCTTACTTCATCAAGCACATTCTGGAACTGACGTTGACGAGGATCGATTCCACGTCCTTTAGCATGCGAGGCTTGAATCCATTTCACCATCAGTGGCTTGCTGAACTCATTTTGGTTGGAACTACCTTTTTTCTAAATCATACAGCTCGTAACGTCGCCAGGATTTGGTTGGGAGAGTGACTCGAAAGCTGCGAAATGTGGAATTTGAAGTCAAGCTACTTAGACATAAATGAAGTGCTTAGCCAAATAAACCGGGTGGGGGAAAAAACCGTCCCCGGCCAGCTGGACCAAACGCATGACTGTCCATCGAGTGAGTCACACTTTATTATTTATACACGCATGACAAGACGGCATACGCCCTGCACAAACAAAACATGAAATAATACTTTACAGATACTGTAATCTGATGGATCATACTAATTCTCCATTATTATCATCCAATAATAATACTAATTCTCCATTATTATCATCCAATAATAATACTAATTCTCCATTATTATCATCCAATAATAATACTAATTCTCCATTATTATCACCCAATAATAATACTAATTCTCCATTATTATCATCCAATAATAATACTAATTCTCCATTATTGTCCTCCAATAATAATACTAACTCTCCATTATTATCATCCAATAATACTAATAATTCTCGATTATTATGATCCAATAATAATACTAATTCTCAATTATTATGATCCAATAATAATACTAATAATTCTCGATTATTATGGTCCAATATTACTAATTCTTGATTATTATCATCTAATAATACTAATTCTCGATTATCATCCAATAATAATACCAATTCTCGATTATCATCCAATAATACTAAATCTCGATTATAATCATCCAATAATAATACTAATTCTCGATTATTATCATCCAATAATACTAATTCTCGATTATAATCCAATAATAATACTTATTCTGGATTATCATCCAATAATACTAATTCTCGATTATTATCATACAATAATACCAATTCTCGATTATCATCCAATAATACTAATTCTCGATTATTATCATCCAATAATACTAATTCTCGATTATCATACAATAATAATACTAATTCTCTATTATTATCATCCAATAATAATACTAATTCTTGATTATTATCAACTAATAATACTAATTCTCGATTATCATCCAATAATACTAATTCTTGATTATTATCATCTAATAATACTAATTCTCGATTATTATGATCCAATTATAATACTAATTCTCGATTATTATCATCCAATAATAATACTAATTCTCGATTATTATGATCCAATAATAATACTAATTCTCGATTATTATCATCCAATAATAATACTAATTCTCGATTATTATGATCCAATAATAATACTAATTCTCGATTATTATCATCCAATAATAATACTAATTCTCGATTATTATCATCCAATAATAATAATTCTCAATTATTATCATCCAATAATAATACTAATTCTTGATTATTATCAACTAATAATACTAATTCTCGATTATTATCATCCAATAATACTAATTCTCGATTATTATGATCCAATAATAGTACTAATTCTCGATTATTATCATCCAATAATACTAATTCTCGATTATCATGCAATGATAATACTAATTCTCGATTAATATCATCCAGTAATAATACTAATTCTCGATTATTATCATCCAATAATACTAAATCTCCATTATTATCATCCAATAATAATACTAATTCTCCATTATTGTCCTCCAATAATAATACTAACTCTCCATTATTATCATCCAATAATAATACTAATAATTCTCTATTATTATGATCAAATAATACAAATTCTCGATTATTATGATCCAATAATAATACTAATAATTCTCGATTATTTTGGTCCAATAATACTAATTCTTGATTATCATCTAATAATACTAATTCTCGATTATTATCATCCAATAATAATACTAATTCTCGATTATTATCATCCAATAATACTAAATCTCGATTATAATCATCCAATAATACTACTAATTCTTGATTATTATCATCCAATAATACTAAATCTCGATTATAATCATCCAATAATACTACTAATTCTTGATTATTATCATCCAATAATACTAAATCTCGATTATAATCCAATAATACTTATTATCGATTATTATCATCCAATAATACTAATTCTCGATTATTATCATCCAATAATACTAATTCTCGATTATCATACAATAATACTAATTCTCTATTTTTATCATCCAATAATAATTCTTGATTATTATCAACTAATAATACTAATTCTCGATTATCATCCAATAATACTAATTCTTGATTATTATCATCTAATAATACTAATTGTCGATTATTATCATCCAATAATAATACTAATTGTCGATTATTATCATCCAATAATACTAATTCTCGATTATCATCCAACAATAATACTAATTCTCAATTATTATCATCCAATAATAATACTAATTCTTGATTATTATCAACTAATAATACTAATTCTCGATTATTATCATCCAATAATAATACTAATTCTCGATTATTATGATCCAATAATAGTACTAATGCTCGATTATTGTCATCCAATAATACTAATTCTCGATTATTATCATCCAATAATAATACTAATTCTCGATTATCATCATCCAATAATACTAAATCTCGATTATTATCCAATAATACTAATTCTCGATTATCATGCAATGATAATACTAATTCTCGATTAATATCATCCAGTAATAATACTAATTCTCGATTATTATCATCCAATAATACTAAATCTCGATTATTATACAATAATAATACTAATTCTCGATTATCATCCAATAATAATATTAATTATCGATTATTATCATTCAATAATAATATTATCGATTATTATCATTCAATAATAATACTAATTGTTGATTATTAGCATCAAATAATACTAATTCTCGATAATTATGATCCAATAATAATACTAATTCTCGATTATCATCAAAACATGTTCTGAGCATGCTTTGACATCTCGAGCAGTTTTCAACACAGCCGTCGGGTGGCAGCATTGCGACGCCACGAATGCTATAGCTGCAGTAATAACTCCGTCGAAGAAGAAAAAGGGCGGAAGTTGGCATGTTTCGACGACAGCGAAAGACAAAAAGAGCCACGACCACGGATTATTAAGTCAAAAAACATCAAAAATGTTGAAAGAGTTGGTACAGGAGCGACTAATGGCGGCGGCTGATGAAATATTCGCGTTGTTTGAACGAACGATAGCGTCCTACGAGGAGGAACTTTCTAGAACCAGAGAGGAGAAGAAGCGACATCGACAACAACTGGAAGCTGCTAGCAAAACCCACAATAAAGGTGTGTTTCAAGCAATTATCTACGAACACATACATTATTTTTGCTTATTGTCTTTTAGTACACATTTTACTGTATCTATTGACACATTTTAGAGGCTATTTAGTGTTACAATGTCGGAGTAGTCGCCGCAATGACTGTTATTGTTCCGGTCACTCACAGAACGAGGACGCCACCTCTCCGCAATCCGTGTCCAAGTCCACCAAACGTAATTCCATCACTGTTCAAAACACATGACATCTAAACTGACACGACTCTAATTAAATCGCGTGACTCTGAGGGACTTTTGAGGAGGAAATATTGTTGCGTCGCAAACTTCTGCGTGGTGTTGCTTCCTTATTTGTGATTAGTCCGAGTTGTTTATCAGACCCAACCCGTGTCTCTTCTTATAAGACACCTGAAGTGAATGTGACAACGTGCCACATTTATGACACATAGCGGGGTAAAAAAACAACAACAACCGATAGCCGTGTCATTTGTCCAGAATCTTAAATCCTCCTGGATCGACCCAATTAGGGAAAAAATACCGGCACTCTGTAGGGTTGTACGGTACACCAGTACTATTACAGTATTGCGGGACTAATGAATGAAAAATGATACTATACTCTGATTTAAAAAGTACCGGTTCGCCATATTTTTATTTTTAACAGGCATGACGGTGCGTGACATTGCTGGTTTTACGAGCAGAGGAGCATGTTCGGCAGCGCACACACACGGAGTACTTACAAGCAGACACAGTGTGTAGACAGAAAAGGGAGAACGGACGCATTTTGGCGTAAAAAGTAAAGATAAAGGTGAAGTTATAACACTGAAACACCCTCAAGAAGAGGTGCTTTAAGACATGGCTAGCTAGCTAGCTAGCTGCTAATGTCCATCCATACTTCTAAATCACTAATCCTTGTCTCCATGGCGACAAATAAAGTACGTTTCTTACAAGTAATCACTGGAGGACTAGGAATAGCTAAACATGCTTCACTACACACCGTAGCTCACTGGCGTCACAATGTAAACAAACACCATGGGTGGATCTACACCTGACATCCACTGTAATGATACCAAGTACAATAGCGTATCGAGTCGTTACTACTATGATTACATCAATATTTTTTAGCATCACAAAATCCTTTTACGTTTTAAAAAAAAAAAATCATATTATGTTTATAAAGTCAGTAAATATGTCCCTGGGCACATGAGGACTTTGAATATGACCAATGTATGATCCTGTAACTACTTGGTATCGGATCCATACCCAAATGTGTGGTATCATCCAAAACTAATGTCAAGTATCAAAGAAGAGAAGAATAAGTGATTATTACATTTGAACATAAGTGTAGATAGAACATGTTCAAACAGAAAATAAGCAGATATTAACAGTAAATGAACAAGTAGATTAATAATCCATTTTTACAGTTTGTCCCTCATAATGTGTGCAAAATAATAGGTGTATAAATGACACAGCAGACTAATTAGGAGTCTTTGTTTGTTTACTTACTACTAAAAGACAAGTTGACTATTTTATTTAAGGACTAAATGACAATAATAAACATATGTTTCATGTACACTAAGATTTTTTGTTGAAATAAAGACAATAATGACATTTTTTTGTGGTCCCCTTTATTTAGGAAAGTATCGAAAAGTATGAAAGTACATTTTGGTATGGAGACAAGCCTACTTGAATTCATGGAAACATCACAACATTTGTATCATGTGGGTCAATCAGCCGATCAATACACAGGAACTTGATTCCTATTCACAAACCAAAAACTGAATCCAGTACAGAGTGTAAAGCAAAATACCTACAGGAATAATTCATCTATTAAAAGGCTACCAAACCAAGAAATGACTAACAAAATATTCTTAGGAGCGATGCATATTACAATGAAAACTTACTCACCAGTTGAAAAGAAAAGTATCGAAAAGTACCGAAAAGTAACAAAATACATCTAGTAGATTGTTGAAGTTTCCACGTGTTTTAATGTGGCTCCGCCCCTCAGAGTCTAAAAAAAACAATATAATTGTCCCGAAAGAAGAGTGCTGGAGTATGGAGGTCACAGGAATGACTAGCTTTCTGCATGGAGGACAAGGTTCCATACCCGAGTGTCGAGCATTCGTGCCATTGGTTCAGCCTAGTTCTTAAAGGCCTAGTGAAAGCCACTACTAGCGACCACGCAGTTTGATAGTTTATACATCAATGATGACATCTTAACATTGCAACTAGAGTTGGGTATCGTTTGAATTCGAACGATTCCGATTCCAATTCTTTGTTTCGATTCCGATTCCTGACGATCCTCGATTCCGATTCTTTTGAGAGGCAGGGTCAAAAAAAAGTTTAGGATATTTTAAATGAGCTAGCTAACCTACAGTCTTTCTGAATGAAATAGTCTGACATTCTCCATCAATTTAAATTCTATTAACTTTTTATGAACTTTACTATAAATTCCTCACAAGGCTGATTTCAACTAGAATATAAATATAAAATCTATGAACTTGAATATAAATATTATAAATTATGAATACATTTTCCCAGGGGTACACTTTCCTCAAGAGAGCTTTATTTTTGAAAACCTCATGAAAACACATTTACGCACACAAGTGTATGATGCAGCAGGAAACCTCATGAAAACACATTTACACACACAAGTGTATGATGCAGCAGGAAACCTCATGAAAACACATTTACGCACACAAGTGTATGATGCTGCAGGAAACCTCATCAAAACACATTTACACACACAAGTGTATGATGCTGCAGGAAACCTCATGAAAACACATTTACACACACAAGTGTATGATGCTGCAGGAAACCTCATGAAAACACATTTACACACATAAGTGTATGATGCTGCAGGAAACCTCATGAAAACACATTTACACACAAGTGTATGATGCTGCAGGAAACCTCATGAAAACACATTTACACACACAAGTGTATGATGCTGCAGGAAACCTCATGAAAACACATTTACACACACAAGTGTATGATGCTGCAGGAAACCATGAAAACACATTTACACACAAGTGTATGATGCTGCAGGAAACCTCATGAAAACACATTTACACACAAGTGTATGATGCTGCAGGAAACCTCATGAAAACACATTTACACACATAAGTGTATGATTCTGCAGGAAACCTCATGAAAACACATTTACACACACAAGTGTATGATGCTGCAGGAAACCTCATGAAAACACATTTACACATAAGTGTATGATGCTGCAGGAAACCTCATGAAAACACATTTACACACACAAGTGTATGATGCTGCAGGAAACCTCATGAAAACACATTTACACACACAAGTGTATGATGCTGCAGGAAACCTCATGAAAACACATTTACACACATAAGTGTATGATGCTGCAGGAAACCTCATGAAAACACCTTTACACACACAAGTGTATGATGCTGCAGGAAACCTCATGAAAACACATTTACACACAAGTGTATGATGCTGCAGGAAACCTCATGAAAACACATTTACACACACAAGTGTATGATGCTGCAGGAAACCTCATGAAAACACATTTACACATAAGTGTATGATGCTGCAGGAAACCTCATGAAAACACATTTACACACATAAGTGTATGATGCTGCAGGAAACCTCATGAAAACACCTTTACACATAAGTGTATGATGCTGCAGGAAACCTCATGAAAACACCTTTACACATAAGTGTATGATGCTGCAGGAAACCTCATGAAAACACATTTACACACACAAGTGTATGATGCTGCAGGAAACCTCATGAAAACACATTTACACACACAAGTGTATGATGCTGCAGGTACTTAAAAATGTTACCGTGCTCCCACTGATGGGCTAACCTGGTGCAGAAAAGCAAATAAACAAGAAGAAACAACTTGCAAAACCCAGTCCAGATTAGCAGCAGGTACAGTATAAAATCAGAGACAGTTCTTGTTTAGGAAAATGACCATATCCGCCTTCTCAGGCAGGATGCGTGAGCGTTCTGGACAGATAGTGTCTCCTGCTGTGGAAAATACACGTTCGCTGGGTGTGGAAGAAGCTTGAACGCATAAATAGGAGAAAGCGAGATCTGACAGCAAAGGATAAGTCTTTTGTTGGTTCCACCGGACCACCACCATGCAGCAGGGTCGTCAGACATAAGTATCGGTGGGACGTCCTGGTACATCTGCAGCTCTCTCTCCACTCCTTTCTTGATGGACATGGAGCTCTGTTATTTCGCGGTTATTTCCTTTTTTTTTTGTAAAGTAAAGCCACACTTTGGACCGCCGACGCCCGCTATCCATGCTTGAGCTTGACTGACTCGCTCGGCTATGCTAACACTTCCGGCGGTGGGCGCTTCTTCGTTGGTGTTCAGCGGCTTCTTCTTCCGGTTCGGCTGACTTTTTTTTTTTTTTTTCCCGGTCGGCGGACTGGGTATCGAAAATAGGAATCGAAATTTAAACTTTTGAACGATTCCTGGAGAATCGGAAAGTTAGTCCCGGTTCCAATCGATACTCGATACCCAACCCTAATTGCAACACATGCCAATACGGCCGGGTTAACTTATAAAGTGACATTTTACATTTCCCGCTAAACTTCCGGTTGAAAACATCTATGTATGATGACGTATGCGCGTGACGTCACGACGGCAACGGAAGTATTCGGACCCAATGTGTCACCATACAAACTGCTCTGCCTTCATCGAACAATTCCACAGTATTCTGGACATCTGTGTTGGTGAATCTTTTGCAATTTGTTTAATGAACAATGGAGACCGCAAAGAAGAAAGTTGTAGGTGCGATCGGTGTCTTAGCGGCGGACTACAGCAACACAATCAGGAGGTTGTGTTGTGTTTGAGCAGGATAGCAGACGCGTTACCGTGAGTACAGCTTTGGCTTCCAAACATTTGATCGCTTGCCCGTACGTGCGTGTCGCTATGTGCATGTCACGTACGTAACTTTGGGGAAATATATGTTTCTTGCCGACTCTGATGGCGGCCGGGGTGTCGTCGAAAGCTACAACGCCCGCCGCCGCCGCTCCGTAGCTAAGTTAGCTTCAATTGTTAAGCTTCGCCAAGCTGGAAATTATTAAAGGCCTACTGAAATGAATTTTTTTTATTTAAACGGGGATAGCGGATCTATTCTATGTGTCATACTTGATCATTTCGCGATATTGCCATATTTTTGCTGAAAGGATTTAGTATAGAACAACGACGATAAAGATTGCAACTTTTGGTATCTGATAAAAAAAAGGCTTGCCCCTACCGGAAGTAGCGTGACGTAGTCAGTTGAACATATACGCAAAGTTCCCTATTGTTTACAATGATGGCCGCATGAAGTGAGAGAGATTCGGACCGAGAAAGCGACAATTTCCCCATTAATTTGAGCGAGGATGAAAGATTTGTGGATGAGTAAAGTGCAAGTGAAGGACTAGTGGGGAGTGGAAGCTATTCAGATAGGGAAGATGCTGTGAGAGGCGGGGGTGACCTGATATTCAGCTGGGAATGACTACAACAGTAAATAAACACAAGACATATATATACTCTATTAGCCACAACACAACCAGGCTTATATTTAATATGCCACAAATTAATCCTGCATAAAAACACCTGCGTGTTTGTTATGCTAGCTCCTAGCTCCT
The DNA here is from genome assembly GCF_033978785.1 of Entelurus aequoreus. Classification (NCBI taxonomy): domain Eukaryota; kingdom Metazoa; phylum Chordata; class Actinopteri; order Syngnathiformes; family Syngnathidae; genus Entelurus; species Entelurus aequoreus. The sequence goes on along the minus strand of NC_084747.1, from coordinate 11,061,366 downwards.
CTGCTAGCTCCTAGCTCCATAGAACACGCCAATACAATTCAAACACCTGATCAACACACACAATCACTCAGCCCAAAAGACCGTTTACCTAACCCAAGGTTCATAAAGCTTATATATTTTTAAAAAGTTACATACGTGACGTGCACATACGGTACGGTACGTGTTATGCTAGCTCCTAGCTCCTATGCTAGCTCCTAGCTCCATAGAACACGCCAATACAATTCAAACACCTGATCAACACACACAATCACTCAGCCCAAAAGACCGTTCACCTAACCCAAGGTTCATAAAGCTTATATATTTTAAAAAAGTTACGTACATACGCAAAAAAAAGTTGCGCACATACGGTCAAGCGATCAAATGTTTAGAAGCCAAAGCTGCATACTCACAGTAGCACGTCTGCGTCTTTGTCATCCAAATCAAAGTAATCCTGGTAAGAGTCTGTGTTGTCCCGGCTCTCTACAGGCGTCTGTGTATCGAAGTCAAAAGTCCTCCTGGTTAGAGTCTCTGTTATCCGAGTTCTTCCATCTTGACTGCATCTTTCGGGAATGTAAACAAAGAAGCGCCGGCTGTGTACTGTTGTTGCTGACTACGTTCGAAAAATACGTCCATTTCGCACCGACAACTTTCTTCTTTGCTTGCTCAGCTTCCTTCTCCATAATGCAATGAACAGGATTGCAACAGATTCACGAACACAGATGTCCAGAATACTGTGGAATTATGAAATGAAAACAGAGCTTTTTCGTATTGGCTTCAATGTGGAAGGCATACCCGTGTTCGCCGGGCTACGTCACGCGCATACGTCATCCTCAGAGGCGTTTCGAACCGGAAGTTTAGCGGCAAATTTAAAATGTCACTTTATAAGTTAACCCGGCCGTATTGGCATGTGTTATAATGTTAAGATTTCATCATTGATATATAAACTATCAGACTGCGTGGTCGCTAGTAGTGGCTTTCAGTAGGCCTTTAACATCATTCTTGACATTATTTGATTTCATTGTCAAACAATTAATAAATAGATAATATAGATAGGCTCCAACTGGCTCCAACAGCCTCTCTAGTCCTTCACTCTAACGTTCCTCATCCACGAATCTTTCATCCTCGCTCAAATTAATGGGGTAATCGTCGCTTTCTCGGTCCGAATCTCTCTCGCTCCATTGTAAACAACGGGGAATTGTGAGGAATACTAGCTCCTGTGACGTCACGCTACTTCAAGGCTTTTTTTTATCAGCGACCAAAAGTTGCGAACTTTATCGTCGTTGTTCTCTACTAAATCCTTT
>NC_084747.1:11042586-11052586 GCF_033978785.1 Entelurus aequoreus | reverse complement strand
ACACTAAGTATGTCATTATTAGTAAGTCAATATTTTGACTTGGTAATTTGATGTTAGTTTGTCTAAATTGTCAGACGATGGCTTCTCTGATGTCTCCATCATGTCCAGAAGTCTCTTCTTTATCTGGACGTCGTCTTCTACTGCATTCAGCAACTTGGTCTCCATTGGAAGTTTTCCTTTTAGTCTGTCCTGCTTGTGGCTGTTGAGTTTTGCCTAGTGATTTTTATAAGGATTTTTACAAAATGACATTCAATAATCATGAATACATTATTTGGGATGAACCCACTTTAGCACAGGTTTAAGAGTTTTTGATTGATTGATTGAGACTTTTATTAGTAGGTTGCACAGTGAAGTACATATTCCGTACAATTGACCACTAAATGGTAACACCCCAATAAGTTTTTCAACTTGTTTAAGTCGGGGTCCACTTAAATTGATTCATGATACAGATATATACTATCATATATACTATCATCATAATACAGTCATCACACAAGATAATCACATTGAATTATTTACATTATTTACAATCAGGGGTGGGGAGGGGGGGCGGGGGGGGGGGAGGATATGGACAGCAAGTAGTGGACATAGAGAGAGAGAGAGAGAGAGAGAGAGAGAGAGAGAGAGAGAGAGATCAGAAGGCATAAGAAAAAGTATCTGCATTTGATTGTTTACATTTGATTATTAGCAATCCGGGGAGGGTGTTAGTTTAGGGTTGTAGCTGCCTGGAGGTGAACTTTTATTGCGGTTTTGAAGGAGGATAGAGATGCCCTTTCTTTTATACCTGTTGGGAGCGCATTCCACATTGATGTGGCATAGAAAGAGAATGAGTTAAGACCTTTGTTAGTTCGGAATCTGGGTTTAACGTGGTTAGTGGAGCTCCCCCTGGTGTTGTGGTTATGGCGGTCATTTACGTTAAGGAAGTAGTTTGACATGTACTTCGGTATCAGGGAGGTGTAGCGGATTTTATAGACTAGGCTCAGTGCAAGTTGTTTAACTCTGTCCTCCACCTTGAGCCAGCCCACTTTAGAGAAGTGGGTAGGAGTGAGGTGGGATCTGGGGTGGAGGTCTAGAAGTAACCTGACTAGCTTGTTCTGAGATGTTTGGAGTTTAGATTTGAGGGTTTTGGAGGTGCTAGGGTACCAGGAGGTGCATGCGTAATCGAAAAAGGGTTGAACGAGAGTTCCCGCTAGAATCTTCAAGGTGCTTTTGTTGACCAGAGAGGAAATTCTGTAGAGAAATCTCGTTCGTTGGTTAACCTTTTTGATGACCTTGGTTGCCATTTTATCACAGGAAAGGTTAGCCTCTAGAATGGAACCTAGGTAGGTGACCTCATCTTTCCTGGTGATAACAATGTCACCCACTTTTATGGTGAAGTCATTGACTTTCTTGAGGTTGATGTGGGAAGAGGTTATTTACAACAACGTCGGGAAACAATGTGTGTCAATCAAGCACTTATAGGTATTTTAATTTTGACAGAAAAGAAAAACATTTAATGCAACTGCAGTTTTACTTAACTCAATATTATTTATTACAAGAAACTACTCCACGCATTTTTAATACAAGCCTATTTAAATACATGTAAAACAGCTGAACTTGAATATATGCTTGCCATCTTGACTTCTGATTCCAAAGCAAGTATTTTTGTCACACTGTTGTCAAATGTCACATGTGACCTGTGCTGGCAAAATGAGTCACAATGAGGACATTTTAAAAACGGAGTTATTGTTATTTACACATTCTCCATCTAAAGACCTTCTAAATCAGGGGTGTCAAACATACGGCCCGAGGGCCGGATCAGGCCCGCCAACAGGTTTTATCCGGCCCGAGGGATGAGTTTGCCAAGTATAAAAATTACCCTGAAATTTTTTAATGCAAAAAAAATGTTCTAAATAGGTGTGTAACGGTACACAAAAATGTCGGTTCGGTACGTACCTCGGTTTAGAGGTCACGGTTCGGTTCATTTTCGGTACAGTAAGAAAACAACAAATTATAAATTTTTGGGTTATTTATTTACCAAATGTGTAAACAATGGCTTTATCCTTTTAACATTGGGAACACTATAATAATTCTGCCCACGCTAATCAACATTAAACTGCCTCAAGTTGTTGCTCAGATTAAATAAAATGACAAAACTTTTCTTCTACATATAAAAAGTGCAACATTAAACAGTTTCAAGTCAACTCATCATGCTTCATTTATTACAGCATTTGGGAAGTCTGAAGTTGATTTTTATTATGTAAATGTTATATTTTTATCAACATGTGATAGCAGGGACCCTGCCATTCAAAACTAGGCTGCTGCATTACTAATGATTACTGTAACTATAACTGAAAAAAATAGTACAATAGCAATAGGAGAGACTATTCATCCCTGAACACCATGGAGTTCATGTAGGCTTAATGATGCACTTACATTATTATATCAACTATCAGAGACAGAAACTCTTCATTTAACATAATGTCCTTTTTTGCTGCTTCAACACAGCTCAATCAACACAGAAAAAGGTCAACTGAAATAACAGACAGACAGGGCTTTGCTGTCCGTAACACACACACACACACACACAGCAAAATGAGCTAACGTTACGCTGAAAGCAAATTATTATATTTCTAGAAGGTCAACGGGCTCATAGTGATGTTACTAGTAGTTGACTGTGAGGTGTTTATTATCATTTGGGGAGAGTCCGCGCCTGATGATTACCTGCTAAACACTGACTACATGCGCTCTGAATACGCACTGCTGATTGGCTGCTACCGCTCTGTTTGTGACCAATCAGATGGTTGTGTGGGTGGGACAATGCTGGGTGGAGTTCTGACAGAGACAGGCAGAAGGAAGCGGAGCAGCTTATTAAGACTAGCTTAGCTTTATTGTTGTTCGTGTGGAAACTCGTTCTGTACACCTCCGAACCGAACCGAACCCCCCGTACCGAAACAGTTCAATACAAATACACGTACTGTTACACCCCTAGTTCTAAATGTGTCCACTGGATGTCGCAACAGCAATTTTTTGTAGATGATGCTATATATGTACAAAATAAACCACATGATGTTAGTACATCAGTCGAGGAAAATGATCAAACTACATAAATAACATACTGTAATTTGATTTTGATGTAATTATTTTATCTTGATAGATTGAAAATGAACACCAATGAGTTGACTGATGAACATTATCACATACTTTATTTAGAAAATATAAATAACGACAAATGAAGTATATATACTATTAACCGCAGCAGGTAATTGTAAAAAAACAAAACAACAACATTATGATTTGTACAATTTTAGAATGCGCTTGTTCTATTTTTAATCAAAGAAAACAATCTGAAGTTGTCTTTATTTTTAAGTTATCGTGCCGTGATTTTACCAGTCCGGCCCACTTGGGAGTAGATTTTTCTCCATGTGGGCCCCCATCTACAATGAGTTTGACACCCCTGTTCTAAATGATACATGGTTTGTGGGAATCGGACAGAAAATGACTGAGTTACATCCGATTGAAGTCGACCAAGTTTGAGGGTCCGTTTTGAGAAAAACCAGCTCACTGTTCCAGAACAGAATGTTCCAAAACAAAACTCCATAGCAACCATACCTTAAAAGTCCTTGTAGCAACACCAAAATTGGTACAATTAAAGTCAAATCCCATGTCTAAAGGAAAAATATATATTCAACTCTATTGAAAACGGTTATGTACAAAAATGTCAACACTGTTATGTCACAGTTTTTTTGTTCACTGGTCAGTTTGTCGGCTGGTCAGCTATCCGTAATATTCCTGACCAGCAGCACTAAGAAGATTCGCCAGTGAATTTAGCGCACTTGCAAGCGCCTGTGTACCCTCTCCACCTTCTAAATCCACTACGGAATGTAAAACAGTCTAACTTATCCACAAAAATAATAATTAAATGTTCGAAAATCACCTTTTTTCACCAGATATTCCGCTGGAATTACTGTGTGTTGTTTTTCATCAGGGCGCTGCCATGATACCACAATGCACCGCGCGGGGTGATTCAACCAATGAGGGTACGCCTCACAGCGACCGCTTAGCAACAAGCCGGGTTTGTTTACGTCGGGACAGGTTTAAAAACTCGAATTGTATTGGTTCAGAATGGCGTCATCGGGAATTCCATGCTCATTTTTAGAAAGTAGGTCAACTTGGCGTCACAATGATAGCAAATATGGCTAGGGGGATTCCCCCTTATTGCCGCCAGTGAGCGTTGAAAACACTTGATTTTCTCAAGGAATTTTAACACAAAGGACTCATTTCTGAAGACATACCTCGTACAAAACCTTCACATAAAGGTGATTTAAGATGTTTTCTTGCTATTTCCATGATTGGGATCGCTAGATTGTGGACTCATTTTTGTGAAAATCTCAATTTCAACCAAGATAACATTTTTTTCACTTATTTGCCTGTAGCTCAAAATTAGCCTGCGCGCATTCCGACTCATTTTGCCAGCACGGGTCACATATTCAAACAAATATGATTCCACATTGTTGGAAGTGGCCATCTGAGAGCATTTGGAATTGCAGTGCAGTTCATATAAAAAATGTTTTGATGCCCCATCTATCTGCCTTTTAACAATATGACTTCCTAGCAGTGAAGTTAGCGCCCACATACCTGAAGTAGAGCTCTTCTCTCTTTCACCGCAGAAGAGTGTGGATTGCTCCTATTGGAATCTTGCTGCTCTTGTACATCATTGGGCGTATCTTTGTCTGTGAGCAGGCTGTCGAGGGTGAATGGAGAATCCCAACTCCCGTGAGAGCTTGTGTCAATATCTGATGTTTCTATTCCAAATGGAATGGATGTAGTTGATGGAGAAGCGCCCCAGATCTGCTGGCATAGTTGGAAGTACAACAAAACCACTTCTTCTTCCACCTGCGTCCACTGCTTGTCTGGACTTTCCACCAATCACTTTTTGTTTTTGTCATGTCCTCTTTCCGATGAGGAAATTCCTCAGATGTCCCTCCAAGTCCGTACCGTTCCAAAATAGGGTAAGACTGCCACCATACTTGGACTGGCAAGTTTCCCAGTCAACACTTTGTTGAGTTTTGTTAACTTTAAGCTCCAAAACGATGCTTAAAAGTAGCTCTACTTCTCTGTCAGTCCACATAGATAATTCTTTCTTGCCGTGACCCGCCATTGTTGCTATATGCCGCCTCCAAAAATGACGTTTTGGATGTTGTTGATTGGCTAAAATGGTCTTAAGTCCTAGACTACAGCGCCCCCAGTATTTTGCCATGTGTATGACACTCAGTGTATGCCTTTGCTTTGGAACAGAGATAGTTTTTTAAATGCGCACGTGTGGCTGGAGATCTTGTTAAGACCTTAGTTTAGGCGGTGGCTCCTTGTTGTTAACCCTGTAAGACCCAAATATAGAAAAACCTAAAAAAAAATATTATTTGACCTTTCAGATGTTGTTGTAGGAGGCGTTTGATGCAGAAATTGAAGAGTTAAAAAAAAAAGGTTTATGTTTCTAGAGAAATGTTGTAATATTGCAACATTTGGGCTTTGATGGGAGCAGAATTTCTGTATTTGTACTCACGTTGTCTGAACAACTAAGGGTTCATTTGCACGGTTACCATTAATAATAATCACACATTAGTTATATTTTTATGAAGTCATTTATGACAAATATAAAAAATATGAAACAAGATAAAACTCTTAAAAAAACGCTTTTTCCCCCTCTTTTATAATTGCGACAATTATATAACAAGCTCTAAATGAAATTTGATGCATCTGTTCCACAATAACTGCATATGTACATGCTCTAGACATTGTAATAACAACCCAAAAAGATATAAAATACATTTTAATTACTTGAATCTGATGAATACAGTCCAATGAAACAAATAGATTTTGTTCGAAGGAAACCTTGAGAGGTTGTGTGAGTTCATGGCCAGACGGCGTGACTTATAAACAAATGTACGATCCAATAGCCTTGTGAGACTGAACAATAGGACCCAATGACTATGTAAATGTGGTAACAAAATAAAAAAATATATAACAGATTGTTTTTTAGGATGGTTAAAGGTAACGTTGTAATTTTACAACAAGGGGTGTTACAGGGTTAAGGCAGCCGCCTTAACAACAAAACACTGCGGGAAACCCTGAAATCAATTAAATATTCTAATTATCTTCTACTATTGGCTTTAGGGTTGTACAGTAAACCGGTATTAGTGTAGTTACGCGATACTAATGAATCATATTTGGTACTATACCGCCTCTAAAAAGTGACCCGCGCCCGTGTCGTCGTCATGCCGTGACATTGCTGGTTTTACGAGTAGAGGAGCACGTTCGGCAGTGCACACACACAGAGTACTTACAAGCAGACACAGCGTGTAGACAAAAAAGGGAGAACGGACGCATTTTGGTGTGAAAAGTCAAGATAAAGGTGAAGTTATAACACTGAAACACCCTCAGGAAGAGGTGCTTTAAGACATGGCTAGCTAGCTAACGGCTAGTGTTTTAGCTACTTGTAAATCACTAATCCTCGTCTCCATGGCGACAAATAAAGTCAGTTTCTTACAGGAGGACAAGGAATACCTAAACATGCTTCACTACACACCGTAGGAGGATACAATAGCTCACCGCCATCACAACGTAAACAAACGCCATGGGTGTAGCTACACCTGACATCCACTGTAATGAAAGTGCTATGATTACATCAATATTTTTTAGCATCACTAAAATCGTTTTCCTTTTTTTAAAATTTATGTTTATAAAGTCAGTAAATATGTCCCTGAACAGATGAGACCTTAAATTATGACCATTGTATGATCCTGCAACTACTTGGTATCGGATCGATACCTAAATGTGTGGTATCATCCAAAACTAATGTAAAGTATCAAAGAAGAGAAGAATAAGTGATTATTACATTTTAACAGAAGTGTAGATAGAACATGTTAAAACAGAAAATATGCAGATATTAACAGTAAATGAACAAGTAGATTAATAATACATTTTTACAGTTTGTCCCTCATAATTTGTACACAATAATAGGTGTATAAATGACACAATATGTTACTGCATACGTCAGCAGACTAATTAGGAGTCTTTGTTTGTTTACTTACTACTAAAAGACAAGTTGTCTAGTATGTTCACTATTTTATTTAAGGACTAAATGACAATAATAAACATATGTTTCATGTACACTAAGATTTTTTGTTTAAATAAAGACAATAATGACATTTTTTTTGTGGTGCCCTTTATTTAGAAAAGTATCAAAATACATTTGGTGCCGGTACCAAAATATTGGTATCGGGACAACCCTACTGGGGTGTAATAAGTACAATACTTAGAGTACAAACACTTCGTAGGACTCAACAAAAGACAAGACTAAAACAGTCAAAGACAACTTTTGACTACAGCAACACATCTAGCGCCATCTAGCGTCTTGGAATTGCAACTGCACGCAAAGTCTACTATATAATACTTGCAAATGAAACATTATGTACCAACTGGACAGTTATCAGAATTAACACACGTTTTATTTTTATTTTATTATCAAACAATAACATTCATTAAAACATAAACACACACTAAATCATCAAACAACATATTGGTTCGAAAGTGCATAACTTTGTCATCATTACTTGAAATGTTACACCTCAAATACATTTTGAGCGCTACTGACAGATTATTTAGTTTGTCGTTGTAAATGAACACAACAAAGTTTAAAAAGGGGTCACAGTGTGATTTTGTTTGTACATTTGTAACACTTCCTGCTGGCAGACGGCTAATGTCGAGGGTTTTTATTTGCAGCCAGAAATTCGGTTTCCATTCAACTGTCACGATTTGTTTGTCAGCTGATTCACAGTTTAAGTCCATTGCCTAAAAAGGTCCAAATCTGGGCTGAAACGTGTGTCAGGTTCAAACACTGATGACATCTATTAAACAGACAAGAAGCAAGGAATTAAACGGAGACAGAATTCAATTTAGCTCATTGAGGAGAAACGTCTGGGCTGTACTCTTTGTCCAGTCTTCCACCACGCTCTGACGAAAGATTGTACGCCTCCTCTTTTATTTGGACTTTCCCTGATTACATGGCAACAGCTGTTTCTAAAGGGAGGGGGGTCGTAAACAGCCGTCGCCTTTGGTTACAAAACAGTTCGAAGAAAAGGTGCCTGGAGAGGGGTCAGGTCCTGCTTCCTCTCCGCTTTGTAGATCTCGGGTCAAGACAAAATCTTCCTGTGGATTACAATAGACCAGGGGTCACCAACCTTTTTGAAATCAAGAGCTACTTCTTGGGTACTGGTTAATGCGAAGGGCTACCAATTTGATACACACTTAAATAAATTGCCAGAAATAGCCAATTTGCTCAATTTACCTTTAACCATATGTTATTATTAATAATTAATGATATTTACATTTAATTGAACGGTTTAAAAGAGGAGAAAACACAAAAAAAATGACAATTAAATTTTGAAACATAATTTATCTTCAAATTTGACTCTTTAAAATTCAAAATTCAACCGAAAAAAGAAGAGAACATTTTATTTATTTATTTAGCTAATTAGAATCTTTTTGAATTTTAAAAAAAAATAATTTATGGAACATCATTAGTAATTTTTCCTGATTAAGATTAATTTTAGAATTTTGATGACATGTTTTAAATAGGTTAAAATCCAATCTGCACTTTGTTAGAATATATAACAAATTGGACCAAGCTATATTTCTAGCAAAGACAAATCATTATTTCTTCTAGATTTTCCAGAACAAAAATTTTAAAAGAAATTCAAAAGACTTTGAAATAAGATTTAAATTTGATTCTACAGATTTTCTAGATTTGCCACAATAATTTTTTTGAATTTTAATCATAATAAGTTTGAAGAAATATTTCACAAATATTCTTCGTCGAGAAAACAGAAGCTAAAATGAAGAATTAAATTAAATATTATTTATTATTCTTTACAATAAAAAAATAAATTTACCTGAACATTGATTTAAATTGTCAGGAAAGAAGAGGAAGTAATTTAAAAGGTAAAAAGGTATATGTGTTTAAAAATCCTAAAATCATTTTTAAGGTTGTATTTTTTCTCTAAAATTGTCTTTCTGAAAGTTAGAAGAAGCAAAGTAAAAAAATTTATGAATTTATTCAAACAAGTGAAGACCAAGTCTTTAATATATTTTCTTGGATTTTCAAATTCTATTTGAGTTTTGTCTCTCTTAGAATTAAAAATGTCGGGCAAAGCGAGACCAGCTTGCTAGTAAATAAATACAATTCAAAAAATAGAGGCAGCTCACTGGTAAGTGCTGCTATTTGAGCTATTTTTAGAACAGGCCAGCGGGCTACTCATCTGGTCCTTACGGGCTACCTGGTGCCCGCGGGCACCGCGTTGGTGACCCCTGCAATAGACCAAAGAAACCGACACCTTCATGTCGCTTCCCATCCTACACAGTGGAGTTTTACAAGCCTTTTGTTTGGTAAGATCAAAGACAGCTTTTGTCTGCTCGCCAGGAACTCATTGAAGCATAAAGTTTTGTGATAACTTAGATACAATTATTCTGACAATGTGTCTTTCCTGCCACATTCTCACTGTAAATTTACACTGTCCTCTCTTTGACCATGGGAAGACCGTTGAACTGTTCAAGCGAGACTCTTTGTGTCCGGCAGGTGTCCGACAGCTGATTGATCGTCAGGAAAAACGTCCCCCTCGGCCGGGGGCGAGAATCTCCACTTTAAATGATGAGGATCCACAGCCCCCCCACATTAAAGAGGAAGAGGAGGCGTCGCAGGAGGAAGAGTTCTTGACCCCTCGGTGGGGAGACTGTCTTCCTGGCTTGAGGGAGGCTGATCTCACCAAGTTGCAACGGACTGTGGTCTCCATGAAGACTGAAGACCCCGAAGAGAAACCGCCTGAGTTTCATCACAGTCCGTGTGAGGAGACCAGAGGGGCGGAGCCTCCAAGCACCAGCTCACTACCACACATGACAACAGACCTGTGTGGAGCGCCGCTGTCAGACAGCGACGACACAACATCACACTTTCCTGACGATGAAG
>NC_084747.1:10997586-11035086 GCF_033978785.1 Entelurus aequoreus | reverse complement strand
GTGAACTAGTTAATTACATCTTAAAACCAATGACGTCACCATTTTGCCACCAAAAGTTGCGTATTAAATGCAGAAACACAACGATAACACACATTTGACGTATTTGAACACAAATGGCAGTGTTATATGAGCCATTGAACTTACATTTTGGTGCAGAATCCCCGCCATTATTCAGCATTAATAAGCCGATACTACCAGAGAGCGTGATTAACAGGAAACTACGTCACTCGCTAGCCACCAAAATAAGAGCACGTTAAACCTTACAGATTAAAACAAGGTCAAACCAAAACACTTTTTGACACCAAGTACACATTCAAACGACCGTATCAACGCGCCGATATGTATTTTGTATTAAAATAAAAACATGTTCTAATTCTTCCTCTCACCCTGAGCCGTCTTCAATTCCGCCGCAAGATGGCAGCAGTGTGACGTCACGCTCGATTTACTCCGTCGAAGAAAAAAGGCGACCCGCGAAGGAAGACAAAGGGCGAAGAAGGACGACGAATTATTGAGGTGGAAACGTAAAAAAAAATTTTTTAAAATGTTGAAAGACTTGGTGAAGGTGCGACTAATGGCGGCGGCTGATGAAATATTCGCGCTGTTCGAAAAAACCATCGTGTGGTACGAGATGGAACTTTCTAGAACACGCGAGAAGGAGAGACGTCGACAACAACTGGAAGGTGCCCGACAAACTCAAATTGTGCCACACACTGAAGGTATTTATTAAATACCCACACGAAATTATTATTATTATCATTTACTCGTGTTTTTTTAATGTCTTTAATTTAATTAACAACTTCGTGTCGCGTCCTCTTGAGTCGCACCGGAAATGGTCAGAAACGAAAGGAAGTTGCTCTTTTATTTTGAAGGGAGCACTAGTGGCGAACAATGTCATGTAACTTGATAAACAAACTAACTATTATTTACCATTTTTATACTTTCAATATTAAATACTAGCATTTAAGGACGTTTTAGCACAAAGTTTAGTACCCGAAGTCCCGGATGATTACTTCAAGGATCATTTAAATAGAGAAGAAGGGACAAGCGGTAGGAAATGGATGGGTTATAAATAGAATAGTAGCATTGGTCAGGGGTCTTCAGGGTTTTCCAGGCAGCCAGAGCGCTAATCGCTAGCTGGCTGCGATCACAGCTAATCCCTAGCTATCCTAAATGCCAACATGATTTTTTTTGTATTATGTATTCATCTATCCATCTTCTTCCGCTTATCCGAGTTCGGGTCGCGGGGGCAGCAGCCTAAGCAGGAAAGCCCAGACTTCCCTCTCTCCAGCCACTTCGTCCAGCATTCATGATTATTTTATTTGAAACCAGCCAGTTTCAGTGAGTCGGGTGAACTCGTCGTTGTTGTTGATAAACTACACTACTCGGTACCGTCTTCCTCTCAGGGAATAAAGCACACTGGTCACTCCCAAGTTCTTTTGGATGACATAACTGTTGAGTAGAAAGGACCCCGGAGACAGAATGGCACAATATTACTGAAGCTTTAGGAGACCAGCCCTTACAATGCAACAATAGCAGCAGCAAGAAGAAGAGGTCTAAATACAAACAAAAAGAGTCAGCTTACATAGCACGAAAACACAAAGAAAGCAATCTTTTCCCATACATTTTGTTTTTTAGTCAAATATTTAATGTGAAATGATTTGAGCCTTAAATAAGTCAATAATACACAACATTCATTTTGATTCATAATTATTTTTGAGCATTGTTTTTGATAAAAATCAACATTGCAGCTCCCTTGGACCCTTGAGGGTCCCACTCAAAAAAGAGTTAAAAGTCGTATAATAATATTTTTTTTACAGTTTAGACCAGGGGTCACCAACGCGGTGCCCGCGGGCACCAGGTAGCCCATAAGGACCAGATGAGTAGCCCGCCGGCCTGTTCTAAAAAATAGCTCAAATAGCAGCACTTACCAGTGAGCTGCCTCTATTTTTTTAATTTTATTTATTTACTAACAAGCTGGTCTCGCTTTGCCCGACATTTTTAATTCTAAGAGAGACAAAACTCAAATAGAATTTGAAAATCCAAGAACATATTTTAAAGACTTGGTCTTCACTTGTTTAAATTCATTAATTTTTTTACTTTGCTTCTTATAACTTTCAGAAAGACAATTTTAGAGAAAAAATACAACCTTAAAAATGATTTTAGGATTTTTAAACACATATACCTTTTTACCTTTTAAATTCCTTCCTCTTCTTTCCTGACAATTTAAATCAATGTTCAAGTATTTTTTTATTTATTGTAAAGAATAATAAATACATTTTAATTTAATTCTTCATTTTAGCTTCTGTTTTTTCGACGAAGAATATTTGTGAAATATTTCTTCAAACTTATCATGATTAAAATTCAAAACAATGATTCTGTCAAATCTAGAAAATCTGTAGAATCAAATTTAAATCTTATTTCAAAGTCTTTTGAATTTCTTTTAAAAATTTTGTTCTGGAAATTCTAGAAGAAATAATGATTTGTGTTTGTTAGAAATATAGCTTGGTCCAATTTGTTATATATTTTAACAAAGTGTAGATTGGATTTTAACCTATTTAAAACATGTCATCAAAATTCTAAAATTAATCTTAATCAGGAAAAATTACTAATGATGTTCCATAAATTCTTTTTTTAAGTTTTTCTCTTCTTTTTTTCGGTTGAATTTTGAATTTTAAAGAGTCGAAATTGAAGATAAACTATGTTTCAAAATTTAATTGTCATTTTTTTCGTGTTTTCTCCTCTTTTAAACCGTTCAATTAAGTGTAAATATCATTAATTATTAATAATAACATAGAGTTAAAGGTAAATTGAGCAAATTGGCTATTTCTGGCAATTTATTTAAGTGTGTATCAAACTGGTAGCCCTTCGCATTAATCACTACCCAAGAAGTAGCTCTTGCTTTCAAAAAGGTAGGTGACCCCTGCTTTAGAAGCTTACATTTCTAGAATAACTTCAGATACATCCTTTGATATTATATTATTATTTTATTATTTATGTTTTATACTATTTTTGCCAACAACACACCCTTTTTTCTATGGCAAAAAAATCCATCCATTTTTCTACCGCTTGCCCCTCTCGGGGTGGCTGGAGCCTATCCCAGCTGCACTTGTTTACACCCTGGACTAGTCGCCACCTCAACACAGTTGGGCAAAACACAAACTATGCAATAGTTTCCCCTCAAAAAATTCAAAAGTCAAATATTTGAGCCTAAATGCGTCTTAGCCTGAACCTCGATCAACTGTCTGCAAAACTACAGAAGCTCCTTTTTGTTGTGTTCCGTTTCCTTGACTATTTATTTGATGCTACAAATGTTATTAGTAAAAAATAAAAATAAAATGATGAAAAAGCAAGCCCAAAACGAGAAACATAGAAGACCAAAACCTGCCTTGCTCCTCATAGGAAAGTTGTTATTGAAATATTTATGACCCACTTTTTATGGAAGTTTTAGCTTGTATTTATGTTGAGGAAATGAGCCACTTTGAGGCGACCTTCAATGGAAGCCAATCTCAGCTTTGCTGGCTAATGTTGACTTTATTGTGTGAATGTTCCACAACTTTCACTCATGCTTTTCTACACCAACATTCATCTATTTATTCAACTTCTTCTCCAGATTTTCCCCCGATTCAAATCGTTCCAACTTTAAACCGTTCAGCCTATTTCGGGAAGCGCGGGATTTTTCTTGACAAATTCCCAAAAAATTCCCCAGAATTCCAGGTTTTCCGGGACATTTTTCCCATTCAAAATGAATTGGCCATTTTTCAAACTGCCACATTTTTCCAACCTATTCAAAGCATTCCAACATCAACACATTCCACTCATCCTGCACATTCAAACTATCATTTTTTCAAGTTCGCCCAAAATTCCAGGAATTCCCAGAATTCCCGTTTTTTTTCAAACCCTTTTTTTCACCCTTTTTTCTGGCGACTATCCCTTCCACATTTTTCAAACTTATTAAAACAATTCCAACATCAACACATTCCACTCATCCTGCACATTCAAACTATCTTTTTTTCAAGTTCGCCCAAAATTCCAGGAATTCCCAGAATTCCCGTTTTTTTTTTCAAACCCTTTTTTCACCCTTTTTTCTGGGGACTATCCCTTCCACATTTTTCCAACCTATTCAAACCATTCCAACATCAACACATTCCACTCATCCTGCACATTCAAACTATAATGTTTTCAAGTTCGCCCAAAATTCCAGGAATTCCCAGAATTCCCTTTTTTTTTTTCCAAACCCTATTTTCACCCTTTTTTCTGGGGACTATCCCTTCCACATTTTTCCAACCTATTCAAACCATTCCAACATCAACACATTGCACTCATCCGGCACATTCAAACTATCATTTTTTTAAGTTCGCCCAAAATTCCAGGAATTCCCAGAATTCCCGTTTTTTTTTCAAACCCTATTTTCACCCTTTTTTCTGGCGACTATCCCTTCCACATTTTTCAACCTATTCAAACCATTCCACCTTCAACACATTCCACTCATCCTGCACATTCAAATTATCATTTTTTCAAGTTCACAAAAAATTCCAGGAATTCCCAGAATTCACATTTTTTTCATACAATTTTTTCACCCTTTTTTCTGGCGACTATCCCTTCAACATTTTTCCAACCTATTCAAACCATTCCAACATCAACACATTCCACTCATCCTGCACATTCAAACTATCATTTTTTCAAGTTCGCCAAAAATTCCAGGAATTCCCAGAATTCCCGTTTTTTTTCAAACCCTTTTTTTCACCCTTTTTTCTGGCGACTATCCCTTCCACATTTTTCAAACCTATTAAAACAATTCCAACATCAACACATTCCACTCATCCTGCACATTCAAACTATAATTTTTTCAAGTTCGCCCAAAATTCCAGGAATTCCAGGAATTCACGTTTTTTTCAAACCCTTTTTTCACCCTTTTTTCTGGGGACTATCCCTTCCACATTTTTCCAACCTATTCAAACCATTCCAACATCAACACATTCCACTCATCCTGCACATTCAAACTATCATTTTTTCAAGTTCGCCCAAAATTCCAGGAATTCCAGGAATTCACGTTTTTTTCAAACCCTTTTTTCACCCTTTTTTCACCCTTTTTTCACCCTTTTTTCACCCTTTTTTCTGGGGACTATCCCTTCCACATTTTTCCAACCTATTCAAACCATTCCAACATCAACACATTCCACTCATCCTGCACATTCAAACTATCATTTTTTCAAGTTTGCCAAAAATTCCAGGAATTCCCAGAATTCCCGTTTTTTTTTCAAACCCTATTTTCACCCTTTTTTCTGGCGACTATCCCTTCCACATTTTTCCAACCTATTAAAACCATTCCAACATCAACACATTCCACTCATCCTGCACATTCAAACTATCATTTTTTCAAGTTTGCCAAAAATTCCAGGAATTCCCAGAATTCCCGTTTTTTTTCAAACCCTTTTTTTCACCCTTTTTTCTGGCGACTATCCCTTCCACATTTTTCAAACCTATTAAAACAATTCCAACATCAACACATTCCACTCATCCTGCACATTCAAACTATAATTTTTTCAAGTTCGCCCAAAATTCCAGGAATTCCAGGAATTCACGTTTTTTCAAACCCTTTTATCACCCTTTTTTCTGGGGACTATCCCTTCCACATTTTTCCAACCTATTCAAACCATTCCAACATCAACACATTCCACTCATCCTGCACATTCAAACTATCATTTTTTCAAGTTCGCCCAAAATTCCAGGAATTCCCAGAATTCCCTTTTTTTTTCTAACCCTTTTTTTCACCCTTTTTTCTGGCGACTATCCCTTCCACATTTTTCAAACCTATTAAAACAATTCCAACATCAACACATTCCACTCATCCTGCACATTCAAACTATCATTTTTTCAAGTTCGCCAAAAATTCCAGGAATTCCCAGAATTCCTGTTTTTTTTCAAACCCTTTTTTTCACCCTTTTGTCTGGCGACTATCCCTTCCACATTTTTCCAACCTATTCAAACCATTCCAACATCAACACATTCCACTCATCCTGCACATTCAAACTATCAATTTTTCCAAGTTCGCCAAAAATTCCATGAATTCCCGTTTTTTCAAATCCTTTTTTCACCCTTTTTTCTGGCGACTATCCCTTCCACATTTTTCAACCGTTCCACCCTCAAAACATTCCTCTTAATCAGGACAAAAGATTTAATTTGTTTTTTTAAACAGAAAAAATTCCCGGTTTTCCCCAAATTCCTCAATACAATTTCTCAATTAAAAATGTACTACTTCAACATTTCTCGACCAATTTGAAAAATTCCAACACCAACCATTTCAACTCATTCAGAACATTGATTTTTTTTTTTTTTTTTTGCATTTTCCAAAAAATTCCCTATTTTCCGAAATTCCCATTGAAAAGAATGGGACATTTTTCTAAGTTCCACAACTCCCACATTTTTCATCCGATTGAAACCATTCCAACTTCAAAATATTCAGCCTGTTCAGGAATTGTGTGCTTCCTTTCAATCATTGAAAAAAAAAAAAATCCCGGATTTCCTAGAATTCTCAGTTTTTAGGGACATTTTCCCAATTCAAAAAGAATGGGACATTTTCCCAAGTTGCACAATTCCCACATTTTTGAACCTATTCAAAGCATTCCAACATCAACACATTCCACTCATCCTGCACATTCAAACTATCTTTTTTTCAAGTTCACAAAAAATTCCAGGAATTCCCAGAATTCACGTTTTTTTTCAAACCCTTTCACCCTTTTTTGTGGCAACTACTCCTTCCACATTTTTCAACCCACTTTTAACTGTTCTACCATCAAAACATTCCTCTTAATCAGGACAAAAAAATTCTGTTCTTTCTTTTGAACAGGAAAAATTCCCGGTTTTCCCGAAATTCCTTAATACCATTTCTCAATTAAAAAAGTTACTACTTCAACATTTCTCTACCAATTTGAAAAATTCCAACACCAACCATTTCAACTCATTCAGAACAGTGAATTATTTTTTTTTTGCATTTTCAAAAAAAATTCCCTCTTTTCCAAAATTCCCATTAAAAAGAATGGGACATTTTTCCAAGTTCCACAACTCCCACATTTTTCATCCGATTGAAACCATTCCAACTTCAAAATATTCAGCCTGTTCAGGAATTGTGTGCTTCCTTTCAACAATTGTAAAAAAAAAATCCCGGATTTCCTAGAATTCTCAGTTTTTAGGGACATTTTCCCATTCAAAATGAATTGGCCATTTTTCAAACGTCCACATTTTTCAACCTATTCAAACCATTCCACCATCAACACATTCCACTCATCCTGCACATTCAAACTATCATTTTTTCAAATTCACAAAAATTCCAGGAATTCCCAGAATTCATGTTTTTTTTCAAACCCTTTCACCCTTTTTTGTGGCAACTACTCCTTCCACATTTTTCAACCCACTTCAACTGTTCCACCGTCAAAACATTCCTCTTAATCAGGACAAAAAAATCCTGTTCTTTTTTTGACCAGGAAAAATTCCCGGTTCTCCCGAAATTCCTTAATACCATTTCTCAATTAAAAAAGTTACTACTTCAACATTTCTCGACCAATTTGAAAAATTCCAACACCAACCATTTCAACTCATTCAGAACATTGAACATTTTTGCATTTTAAAAAAAATTCCCTCTTTTCCAAAATCCCCATTGAAAAGAATGTGAAATTTTTTTAAGTTCCACAACTCCCACATTTTTCATCCGATTGAAACCATTCCAACTTCAAAATATTCAGCCTGTTCAGGAATTGTGTGCTTCCTTTCAACAATTGTAAAAAAAAAATCCCGGATTTCCTAGAATTCTCAGTTTTTAGGGACATTTTCCCACTTTAAAATGAATGGGACATTTTCCCAAGTTGCACAATTCTCACATTGTTCAACCTATTCAAAGCATTCCAACATCAACACATTCCACTCATCCTGCACATTCAAACTATCTTTTTTTCAAGTTCACAAAAAATTCCAGGAATTCCCAGAATTCCCGTTTTTTTTCAAACCCTTTCACCCTTTTTTCTGGCGACTACTCCTTCCACATTTTTCAACCCACTTTAACTGTTCTACCGTCAAAACATTCCTCTTAATCAGGACAAAAAAATTCTGTTCTTTTTTTGAACAGGAAAAATTCCCGGTTTTCCCGAAATTCCTTAATGCCATTTCTCAATTAAAAAAGTTACTACTTCAACATTTCTCGACCAATTTGAAAAATTCCAACATTAACCATTTCAACTCATTCAGAACAGTGAATTTATTTATTTTTTGCATTTTCAAAAAAAATTCCCTCTTTTCCAAAATTCCCATTAAAAAGAATGGGACATTTTTCTAAGTTCCACAACTCCCACATTTTTCATCCGATTGAAACCATTCCTACTTCAAAATATTCACATTTTTCAACCCACTTTAACTGTTCTATCGTCAAAACATTCCTCTTAATCAGGACAAAAAAATTCTGAAAAAATTCCCGGTTTTCCCGAAATTCCTTAATACCATTTCTCAATTAAAAAAGTTACTACTTCAACATTTCTCGACCAATTTGAAAAATTCCAACACCAACCATTTCAACTCATTGAGAAAATTAAATTTTTTTTTTTTTTTTTGCATTTTCAAAAAAATTCCCTCTTTTCCGAAATTCCCATTGAAAAGAATGTGACATTTTTCTAAGTTCCACAACTCCCACATTTTTCATCCGATTGAAACCATTCCAACTTCAAAATATTCAGCCTGTTCAGGAATTGTGTGCTTCCTTTCAACAATTGAAAAAAAAAAATCCTGGATTTCCTAGAATTCTCAGTTTTTAGGGACATTTTCCCATTCAAAATTAATTGGCCATTTTTCAAACGTCCACATTTTTCAACCGATTCAAACCATTCCAATATCAACACATTCCACTCATCCTGCACATTCAAACTAACACTTTCCCAAGTTCCAAACCAAATTCCAGTTTTCCTGGAAATTCAAACGCTTCAACATTCAAACTATTCTTACATTCCTACTACATTCTGTCAGCATTTCACTTCAACTTCAGCATTGGAGCATTCACACGCAATTCCTTCAGGAATTGCCTCATCTAGTTTATTATTATTTTTTTGTCCTGCAGACGCCCAGCAGGTAGAAGAGCGCCCCCCTCAGCCGCAGCGGGGGAGCTCCACTTTAGAGGAGGAGGATCCACAGCCCCCCCACATTAAAGAGGAAGAGGAGGAACCCCGGATCATTCAGGAGGGAAAGTGTCCTCTTGGGTCGGAGGAAGCTGATTTCACCAAGTTGCAACCGACTGGTGTCTCTGTGAAGGCCGCAGACGAACCGCCCGAGTCCTCCCAGCCTCATCGCAAAGGGGCGGAGCCTCCAAGCAGCAGCTTACTTCAACCAATGACAACAGAGGCTGAAGGAGACCACCTCTTAGCCCCGCTGTCAGATAGCGACGACATAGCGTCTCACTGTCGTGAGGACGAAGACATGGACACCCAAGAAGCGACCAGAAGCGATACGGACTCCGAAGACGATATCAGGACTCACGCTGACGGCAAACACTTAGAATCTCCCAAAAAGGGCGCTAAAAAAGGTTTGACTTGCTCATTTTGTGGTAAAACGTTTCCATTTAACAGCGTTTTGGAGGAACACCTTCGAGTGCACACCGGAGAAAGACCTTTTAGTTGCTTCGTTTGCGGCAGGACGTTTACACGCAGGTCCACTTTGAAGAGGCACATGAGGACGCACACGGGAGAGAAACCGTTTTGTTGCTTAATTTGTGATCAGAGATTTACCCAAAAACCAGCCTTGGTGTCGCACATGAGAACACACGCGGGAGGGAAAACCTCTTAGTTGCTCATTTTGTGGTCACAGCTTTTGTCGTGGGTACATATTGGCACACGGGAGAGAAACCGTTTGCCTGCTCACTTTGTGGCTCCTTTTTTTTCCCCCCAAGAATACTCACACACAAGCAAACACACACAGGATGAAAACTGGTTTCCTGTTCACTCGCGGTGTCTCTCACACATGCGGACACACTAACGACATGCGGACACACTAACGACATGCGGACACACTAACGACATGCGGACACACTAACGACATGCGGACACACATGCGGACACACTAACGACATGCGGACACACTAATGACATGCGGACACACTAACGACATGCGGACACACTAACGACATGCGGACACACTAACGACATGCGGACACACTAATGACATGCGGACACACTAACGACATGCGGACACACTAACGACATGCGGACACACTAACGACATGCGGACACACTAACGACATGCGGACACACATGCGGACACACTAACGACATGCGGACACACTAATGACATGCGGACACACTAACGACATGCGGACACACTAACGACATGCGGACACACTAATGACATGCGGACACACTAATGACATGCGGACACACTAACGACATGCGGACACATGAACGACAACAAAACACAATTTATGTTAGAAGATTCAAATAAAAAAATATGCGCATTCCGACGTCGGCTGTACTCTGACTTATTCATTCAGTTAGTCTTTACTACTATTTACTCTCTGCAAATACTGACAAGGTACGTGGGAATCCTTCCAGCCACACTCCACAGTCCAAACAAATATTACAGTTTATGATATTATAGTATTTACAAGTACTATTATGTAGTATTTACAAGTACTAGTATGTAGTATTTACAAGCATTATTATGTAGTATTTACAAGCACTATTATGTAGTATTTACAAGTACTATTATGTTGTATTTACAAGCATTATTATGTAGTATTTACAAGCACTATTATGTTGTATTTACAAGCACTATTATGTAGTATTTACAAGTACTATTATGTAGTATTTACAAGCACTATTATGTTGTATTTACAAGCACTATTATGTAGTATTTACAAGCACTATTATGTAGTATTTACAAGCACTATTATGTTGTATTTACAAGTATTGTTATGTAGCCTTTTGAAGTCCTATTATGTAGTATTTACAAGTACTATTATGTTGTATTTACAAGCACTATTATGTAGTATTTACAAGCACTATTATGTAGTATTTACAAGTACTATTATGGAGTATTTACAAGAACTGTTATGTAGTGTTTTCAAATACTATTATGTAGTATTTTCAAGTATTATTATGTAGTATTTACAAGCACTATTATGTAGAATTTACAAGTACTATTATGTAGTATTTTCAAGTAATATTATGTAATATTTACAAGCACTATTATGTAGTGTTTTCAAGTACTATTACATAGTATTTACAAGTACTATTATGTAGTGTTTTCAAGTACTATTATGTAGTATTTTCAAATACTATTATGTAGTATTTTCAAGCACTATTATGTAGACTTTACAAGTACTATTATGTGGTATTTACAAGTACTATTATGTATTATTTACAAGTACTATTATGTAGTATTTACAAGTACTATTATGTAGTATTTACACATACTGTTACATAGTGTTTTCAAGTAATATGTAGTATTTTCAAGTACTATTATGTAGTATTTTCAAGTACTTTTATGTAGTATTTACACATAGTGTTACATAGTGTTTTCAAGTATTATGTAGTATATACAAGTACTATTATGTAGTATTTACAAGCACTATTATGTAGTATTTACAAGTACTATTATTTGGTATTTACAAAAATACTAGGAAGGAGTATTTTCAAGTATTATGTAGTATTTACAAGTATTATTATGTAGTGTTTACAAGTACTATTATGTAGTATTTACCAGCACTATTATGTAGTATTTACAAGTACTATTATGTAGTTCAAAAAGGAGATTGCGCTTCTCAATGTGATTCAAGATGGAGTGCCAAACCCAAAAAAAGTAATCCAGTAAATGTTTCAAAAATGTTTGAAAAGGTAGCACATCCCAAAATTAAGACTAGTAGGACAAAATACTCACATTTCACTTGATTTATTGCTCACATCAAAAAAGAGGAACGCTTACGCGTTTCGGCACGTGGCCTTCGTCAGAGCGTTTAAGAGTACATACAATTTCAGTGTCAATTTATACATACACACACACTCAGAGTTCACAACTGGGAATTGGATCCAATTACTGGGGAACCAATCACATGTCTTCTTCCTTGCTGATGCTGGGACCAATTTTCAGGTGGAGCTTCTGCAAAAAACTGTTGTTAGGACTAGCATACACTAGATGGCACTGGACTGGATACTGGATGACTACAATGACACAGAAGGAACAATTATGTTAAAAAACATTTTAGGCTATAGTCATCATTGAGTCCATTTGGTGTCATAGTATTGAGTGTGTAGATCCAGAACATTTCTCTCTGTGATAGTTTTTTCAAAATATCTCCTCCTCTTTTGGGCATCATGATTTGTTCAATCCCATAGAATCTTAATGAAGAGGGTGAACCGTGGTTTGCTTCAGAGTAATGTCTTGCAATGGCATAGTCCATATTGCCTGTACGAATTGCTGTTTTGTGCTCAGATATTCTTTGTTTTAGCGGCCTTTTGGTTTTTCCAATGTAGGCTAAGCTACAGGGACATAATAGCATGTAGACCACATGAGTTACTATTATGTAGTATTTTCAAGTACTTTTATGTAGTATTTACACATAGTGTTACATAGTGTTTTCAAGTATTATGTAGTATTTACAAGTACTTTTATGTAGTATTTTCAAGTACTTTTATGTAGTATTTACACATAGTGTTACATAGTGTTTTCAAGTATTATGTAGTATTTACAAGTATTATTATGTAGTATTTACAAGTACTATTATGTAGTATTTACAAGTACTATTATGTAGTATTTACAAAAATACTAGGAAGGAGTATTTTCAAGTATTATGTAGTATTTACAAGTATTATTATGTAGTGTTTACAAGTACTATTATGTAGTATTTACAAGTACTATTATGTAGTATTTACAAGTACTATTATGTAGTGTTTTCAAATACTATTATGTAGTATTTTCAAGTATTATTATGTAGTATTTACAAGCACTATTATGTAGAATTTACCAGTACTGTTATGTAGTATTTTCAAGTATTATTATGTAGTATTTACAAGCACTATTATGTAGTATTTACAAGCACTATTATGTAGAATTTACAAGTACTATCATGTAGTATTTTCAAGTATTATTATGTTGTATTTACAAGTACTATTATGTTGTATTTACAAGCACTATTATGTTGTATTTACAAGCACTATTATGTAGTATTTACAAGCACTATTATGTAGTATTTACAAGCACTATTATGTAGTATTTACAAGCACTATTATGTAGTATTTACATGTACTATTATGTAGTATTTACAAGCACTATTATGTAGTATTTACAAGTACTATTATGTAGTATTTTCAAGTACTATTATGTAGTATTTACAAGCACTATTATGTAGTATTTACAAGCACTATTATGTAGAATTTACAAGTACTCTTATGTAGTATTTTCAAGTATTATTATGTTGTATTTACAAGCACTATTATGTTGTATTTACAAGCACTATTATGTAGTATTTACAAGCACTATTATGTAGTATTTACAAGCACTATTATGTAGTATTTACATGTACTATTATGTAGTATTTACAAGCACTATTATGTAGTATTTACAAGTACTATTATGTAGTATTTACAAGCACTATTATGTAGTATTTACAAGTACTATTATGTAGTATTTACAAGCACTATTATGTAGTATTTACAAGTACTATTATGTTGTATTTACAAGCATTATTATGTAGTATTTACAAGTACTATTATGTTGTATTTACAAGTATTATTATGTAGTATTTACAAGTACTATTATGTAGTATTTACAAGTACTATTATGTTGTATTTACAAGCATTATTATGTAGTATTTACAAGTACTATTATGTTGTATTTACAAGCACTATGATGTAGTATTTACAAGTACTATTATGTAGTGTTTTCAAGTCCTATTATGTAGTGTTTACAAGTACTATTATGTTGTATTTACAAGCACTATTATGTAGTATTTACAAGCACTATTATGTAGTATTTACAAGTACTATTATGTTGTATTTACAAGCACTATTATGTAGTATTTACAAGTACTATTATGTTGTATTTACAAGCACTATTATGTAGTATTTTCAAGTACTATTATGTTGTATTTACAAGCACTATTATGTAGTATTTTCAAGTACTATTATTTTGTATTTACAAGCACTATTATGTAGTATTTACAAGTACTATTATGTAGTATTTACAAGCACTATTATGTAGTGTTTTCAAGTACTATTACATAGTATTTACAAGTACTATTATGTAGTGTTTTCAAGTACTATTATGTAGTATTTTCAAATACTATTATGTAGTATTTTCAAGCACTATTATGTAGACTTTACAAGTACTATTATGTGGTATTTACAAGTACTATTATGTATTATTTACTAGTACTATTATGTAGTATTTACAAGTACTATTATGTAGTATTTACAAAAATACTAGGAAGGAGTATTTTCAAGTATTATGTAGTATTTACAAGTATTATTATGTAGTGTTTACAAGTACTATTATGTAGTATTTACAAGCACTATTATGTAGTGTTTTCAAGTACTATTATGTAGTATTTACAAGCACTATTATGTAGTATTTACAAGCACTATTATGTAGTATTTACAAGCACTATTATGTAGAATTTACAAGTACTCTTATGTAGTATTTTCAAGTATTATTATGTTGTATTTACAAGCACTATTATGTTGTATTTACAAGCACTATTATGTAGTATTTACAAGCACTATTATGTAGTATTTACAAGCACTATTATGTAGAATTTACAAGCACTATTATGTAGTATTTTCAAGTATTATTATGTAGTATTTACAAGCAATATTATGTAGAATTTACAAGTACTATTATGTATTATTTACAAGTACTAATATGTATTATTTACAAGTACCATTGTGTAGTATTTACAAGTACTATTATGTACTATTTACACATACTGTTACATAGTGTTTTCAAGTATTATTATGTAGTATTTTCAAGTACTATTATGTAGTATTTTCAAGTACTATTATGTAGTATTTTCAAGTACTTTTATGTAGTATTTACACATACTCATACGTAGTGTTTTCAAGTATTATGTAGTATTTACAAGTACTATTATGTAATATATACAAGCACTATTATGTAGTATTTTCAAGCACTATTATGTAGTATTTACAAGTACTATTATGTAGTGTTTACAAGTACTATTATGTAGTGTTTTCAAGTACTATCATGTAGTATTTTCAAGTACTATTATGGAGTATTTACAAGTACTGTTATGTAGTGTTTTCAAGTACTATTATGTAGTGTTTACAAGCACTATTATGTAGTATTTTCAAGTACTATTATGTTGTATTTACAAGTACTATTATGTAGTATTTTCAAGTACTTTTATGTAGTATTTACACATACTCATACGTAGTGTTTTCAAGTATTATGTAGTATTTACAAGTATTATTATGTAGTATTTACAAGTACTATTATGTAATATATACAAGCACTATTATGTAGTATTTTCAAGCATTATTATGTAGTATTTACAAGTACTATTATGTAGTGTTTACAAGTACTATTATGTAGTGTTTTCAAGTACTATCATGTAGTATTTTGAAGTACTATTATGGAGTATTTACAAGTACTGTTATGTAGTGTTATCAAGTACTATTATGTAGTGTTTACAAGCACTATTATGTAGTATTTTCAAGTACTATTATGTTGTATTTACAAGTACTATTATGTGGTATTTTCAAGTACTATCATGTAGTATTTTCAAGTACTATTATGGAGTATTTACAAGCACTATTATGTAGTATTTTCAAGCACTATTATGTAGTATTTTCAAGTACTATTATGTAGTATTTTCTAGTACTATTATCAGTGCTTTTTGTGCTTTTCTGGAATAATTCCAAAGTACTGTTGTGGACAACTTTGAAAAGTTGGAATACTTCCTGTGACGTCATACTCTATTGTAGTAATTTAATTTATACATGCATATATCATTTAGGCTTTATTTATTTAATATTTGTTTGCAATTCTTTATTTTTTAAATGATTAACAATCAACATTAAGATGTTAATTGTGCAAAATTTTAGTTTGAAATATTGCAATACGTCGAAGTTCCTCAATTAGTTTGAATATTTTCAATCTGTACTCTTAGTCTTTTTGGGGTTGTTTTTTTTTACTAAAAACGTTTCCGGTGTATTTCCGGTCTTCGACGCCGCCAGTAGATGGCGCCAGCGGTGCGGCGTGTCTGACTTGGCTGACTCAAAAACCATCGAAGAAGAAAAAGGGCGGAAGTCAGCGACGCTTCCGGGCTGTTGTGTTGCGCTGTCGTCGCCCCTCAAAAAAAAAAAAAAACAACACCCAAAATGTTGAAAGAGCTCGTGCAGGATCGATTAATGGCGGCGGCCGATGAAATATTTGCGCTGTTCGAAAGAACGATCGCGTCGTACGAGGAGGAACTTTCTAGAACGAGAGAGGAGAAGGAGCGACATCGTCAACAGCTGGAAGATGCTAGCAAGACTCACGTCGTGCTGCACCTTGAAGGTATGTTTACTTCTGCATTCAATCATTAAATCATATTCCAATATAAAGACTTTGTTGTCCGTTTGGTGGGAAGACATTTTATTAGATGATGAAGAAGGGACAAGCGGTAGTAAATGGATGGAACTGCAGATCGATACAACTAGAAAATGCCATCAAAATGCCTAATCTTGACACTAAAAACAAACCTGGGTTATGAACCCTGCAGTAAACCAGCTAGCTCCTCCCCCTCCAAACTCTTCTGCTAGTTTGAAATCGACGTTCCCCTCTGATTTCACATCGACATCTGCGATGAAAATAACAGATGCCCATAAAAATGCCTAATCTTGACACTCTAATAATGCCTGGATTATTCACCCTAGGCCATGTCAGCTCGCTCCTCCCCCTCCAAACCCTCCTGCGTCGCTAAAAGTTGACAATCTTCTCTGATTTCGCGTCAACATCTGTGATGAAAGTGACAGATACAAATAAAAAATCTCTAATCTGGACACGCTAATAAATGTCAGCTCGCTCCTCCCCCTCCAAATCCTCCTGCGTCGCTAAAAGTTAAAGTTCTGCTCTGATTTTGCGTCAAAGTTTGCGATGAACGCAACAGATGCCCATAAAAATGCTAAATCTTGACACTCTAAAAAAACCTGGACTATGCACCCTGCGGTAAACCAGTTTGCTCACCCCCCTCCAAATCCTCCTGCGTAGCTCAAAATTGACGTTCTCCACTGATTTCGTGTCAACATTTGCGGTGAAAGTAACAAATGCCCCAAAAATGCCTAATCTTGACACTTTAAACAAACCTGGATTATGAACCCTGCACTAAACCAGCTAGCTCCTCCACCTCCAAACCCTTCTGCGTAGCTTTAAATCGATGTCCCCCTCTGATTTTGCATCAACATTTGCAGTGAAAGTGACAAATGCCCATAAAAATGCGAAGTCTTGACACTCTAATAATGCCTGGATTATTCACCCTAGGCCATGTCAGCTCGCTCCTCCACCTCCAAACCCTCCTGCGTCGCTAAAAGTTGACGTTCTTCTCTGATTTCGCGTCAACGTCTGTGATGAAAGTGACAGATACAAATAAAAAATCCCTAATCTGGACACGCTAATAAATGTCAGCTCGCTCCTCCCCCTCCAAACCCTGTTGCGTCGCTAAAAGTTAAAGTTCTGCTCTGATTTTGCGTCAAAATTTGCGATGAAAGTAACAGATGCCCATAAAAAGGCTAAATCTTGACACTCTAAAAAAAACTGGACTATGCACCCTGCAGTAAACCAGTTTGCTCATCCTCCTGCGTAGCTCAAAATTGACGTTCTCCTCTGATTTCCTGTCAACATTTGCAGTGACAGTAACAAATGCCCCAAAAAATGCCTAATCTTGACACTTTAAACAAACCTGGATTATGAACCCTGCACTAAACCAGCTAGCTCCTCCCCCTCCAAACTCTTCTGCGTAGCTTTAAATCGACGTTCCCCTCTTATTTCGCATCAACATTTCCAGTGAAAGTAATAGATGCCAATAAAAAATGCCTAATCTTGACGCTCTAATAAAGCCTGGATCATGCACCCCACTCCATGTCAGCTCGCTCCTCCCCCTCCAAACCCTCCTGCGTTGCTAAAAGTTGACTTTCTTCTCTGATTTCGCGTCAACGTCTGTGATGAAAGTGACAGATGCACATAAAAAATCCCTAATCTGGACACGCTAATAAATGTCAGCTCGCTCCTCCCCCTCCAAATCCTCCTGCGTCGCTAAAAGTTAAGTTCTGCTCTGATTTTGCGTCAAAGTTTGCGATGAACGCAACAGATGCCCATAAAAATGCCCAATCTTGACACTCTAAAAAAAACCTGGACTATGCACCCTGCGGTAAACCAGTTTGCTCACCCCCCTCCAAATCCTCCTGCGTAGCTCAAAATTGACATTCTCCTCTGATTTCGTGTCAACATTTGCGGTGAAAGTAACAAATGCCCCAAAAATGCCTAATCTTGACACTTTAAACAAACCTGGATTATGAACCCTGCACTAAACCAGCTAGCTCCTCCCCATCCAAACCCTTCTGCGTAGCTTTAAATCGATGTCCCCCTCTGATTTTGCATCAACATTTGCAGTGAAAGTGACAAATGCCCATAAAAATGCGAAGTCTTGACACTCTAATAATGCCTGGATTATTCACCCTAGGCCATGTCAGCTCGCTCCTCCACCTCCAAACCCTCCTGCGTCGCTAAAAGTTGACGTTCTTCTCTGATTTCGCGTCAACGTCTGTGATGAAAGTGACAGATACAAATAAAAAATCCCTAATCTGGACACGCTAATAAATGTCAGCTCGCTCCTCCCCCTCCAAACCCTGTTGCGTCGCTAAAAGTTAAAGTTCTGCTCTGATTTTGCGTCAAAATTTGCGATGAAAGTAACAGATGCCCATAAAAAGGCTAAATCTTGACACTCTAAAAAAAACTGGACTATGCACCCTGCAGTAAACCAGTTTGCTCATCCTCCTGCGTAGCTCAAAATTGACGTTCTCCTCTGATTTCCTGTCAACATTTGCAGTGACAGTAACAAATGCCCCAAAAAATGCCTAATCTTGACACTTTAAACAAACCTGGATTATGAACCCTGCACTAAACCAGCTAGCTCCTCCCCCTCCAAACTCTTCTGCGTAGCTTTAAATCGACGTTCCCCTCTTATTTCGCATCAACATTTCCAGTGAAAGTAATAGATGCCAATAAAAAATGCCTAATCTTGACGCTCTAATAAAGCCTGGATCATGCACCCCACTCCATGTCAACTCGCTCCTCCCCCTCCAAACCCTCCTGCGTTGCTAAAAGTTGACTTTCTTCTCTGATTTCGCGTCAACGTCTGTGATGAAAGTGACAGATGCACATAAAAAATCCCTAATCTGGACACGCTAATAAATGTCAGCTCGCTCCTCCCCCTCCAAATCCTCCTGCGTCGCTAAAAGTTAAAGTTCTGCTCTGATTTTGCGTCAAAGTTTGCGATGAACGCAACAGATGCCCATAAAAATGCCAAATCTTGACACTCTAAAAAAACCTGGACTATGCACCCTGCAGTAAACCAGTTTGCTCATCCCCCTCCAAATCCTCCTGCGTAGCTCAAAATTGACGTTCTCCTCTGATTTCGTGTCAACATTTGCGGTGAAAGTAACAAATGCCCCAAAAAATGCCTAATCTTGACACTTTAAACAAACCTGGGTTATGAACCCTGCACTAAACCAGCTAGCTCCTCCCCATCCAAACCCTTCTGCGTAGCTTTAAATCGATGTCCCCCTCTGATTTCGCATCAACATTTGCAGTGAAAGTGACAAATGCCCATAAAAATGCCAAGTCTTGACACTCTAATAATGCCTGGATTATTCACCCTAGGCCATGTCAGCTCGCTCCTCCACCTCCAAACCCTCCTGCGTCGCTAAAAGTTGACGTTCTTCTCTGATTTCGCGTCAACATCTGTGATGAAAGTGACAGATACAAATAAAAAATCCCTAATCTGGACACGCTAATAAATGTCAGCTCGCTCCTCCCCCTCCAATCCCTCCTGCGTCGCTAAAAGTTAAAGTTCTGCTCTGATTTTGCGTCAAAATTTGCGATGAAAGTAACAGATGCCCATAAAAATGCCCAATCTTGACACTCTAAAAAAAACCTGGACTATGCACCCTGCGGTAAACCAGTTTGCTCACCCCCCTCCAAATCCTCCTGCGTAGCTCAAAATTGACGTTCTCCACTGATTTCGTGTCAACATTTGCGGTGAAAGTAACAAATGCCCCAAAAAATGCCTAATCTTGACACTTTAAACAAACCTGGGTTATGAACCCTGCACTAAACCAGCTAGCTCCTCCCCCTCCAAACTCTTCTGCGTAGTTTTAAATCGACGTTCCCCTCTGATTTCGCATCAACATTTGCAGTGAAAGTAATAGATGCCAATAAAAAATGCCTAATCTTGACGCTCTAATAAAGCCTGGATCATGCACCCCACGCCATGTCAGCTCGCTCCTCCACCTCCAAACCCTCCTGCGTCGCTAAAAGTTGACAATCTTCTCTGATTTTGCGCCAACATCTGTGATGAAAGTGACAGATACAAATAAAAAAAATCCCTAATCTGGACACGCTAATAAATGTCAGCTCGCTCCTCCCCCTCCAAACCCTTTTGCGTCGTTAAAAGTTAAAGTTCTGCTCTGATTTCGCGTCAAAATTTGCGATGAAAGTAACAAATGCCCATAAAAATGCCCAATCTTGACCCTCTTAAAAAAAACCTGGACTATGCACCCCGCGGTAAACCAGTTTGCTCACCCCCCTCCAAATCCTCCTGCGTAGCTCAAAATTGACGTTCTCCTCTGATTTCGTGTCAACATTTGCGGTGAAAGCAACAAATGCCCCAAAAAATGCCTAATCTTGACACTTTAAACAAACCTGGGTTATGAACCCTGCACTAAACCAGCTAGCTCCTCCCCCTCCAAACCCTTCTGCGTAGCTTTAAATCGACGTCCCCCTCTGATTTCGCATCAACATTTGCAGTGAAAGTGACAAATGCCCATAAAAATGCCAAGTCTTGACACTCTAATAATGCCTGGATTATTCACCCTAGGCCATGCCAGCTCGCTGCTCCTCCTCCAAGTCCTCCTGCGTCGCTAAAAGTTGAGGTTATCCTCTGATTTTGCGTCATTTGTGATGAAAGTATTGGATGACCACAGCACAGGGCCGATACTGGCGCAATAACACCAATATCATCCTCATTTTCGCCAATCAATCAATAGGTTCAAGTCGGTCAAAAAATGTTCATAGTTGAAATAAAAATAAACTAATTCTTTAATGTTAAAATAAATACAATGTTATGCAGAGGTGTACTTACAACAATTCTACAGAATAATGGTACTCTTTATAGTCGTGGCAGAGAGTGGAGGGACACACAAATGTTTTCTTCCTCACACTTAACACATCCTGTTGCCTTTAAAAAATAAAAGCACACCACAAGCTTCTGACTCGCCAGCCTGGTGGCCGATACTGACAGTCGACACCGGACTGATACCGTTCTCTTGAAATGTTGTGTTAATTAAGTCAAAATTACGACAAAAAAACAAATGTAAAAATTAGGGCTGTCCAATTTAAGCAGATTAATCTAATTTTGGAATTGGATTAATCGTGATTAATCACTGGTGATCACTCGCTTGCGTTGATCAGATTTGCTCATGAAAAGGCTCCAATATTTGTGCACAAATGCAATGTTGTCATCTCGGAACGTGCCGTGTAGCGGTTAAGGTAAAGGAGCCGAATGAAGTGATTAATCACAGTGTGGTCATGATTCATGCCATCATCTTTTGGGATTAATCACATCAGTTAACTCTGTAGTCAAAAACAATATAACAGAATTCAAGGTTCGTGACCTCTGGATTGGCAGACCGGGGTGGTGGTTCCTCTCTTTAAGAAGGGGAACCGGAGGGTGTGTTCTAACTATGGTGGGATCACACTCCTCAGCCTTCCCGGTAAGGTCTATTCAGGTGTACTGGAGATAGTCCAACCTCGGATTCAGGAGGAACAGTGTGGTGTTCGTCCTGGTCGTGGAACTGTGGACCAGCTCTGTACTCTCGGCAGGATCCTTGAGGGTGCATGGGAGTTTGCCCAACCAGTCTACATGTGTTTTGTGGACTTGGAGAAGGCATTGGACCGTGTACCCCGGGAAGTACAGTGTGGAGTACTCAGAGAGTATGGGGTATCGGACTGTCTGATTGTGGCCGTCCGCTCCCTGTATGATCAGTGTCAGAGCTTGGTCCGCATTGCCGGCAGTAAGTCGGACACGTTTCCAGTGAGGGTTGGACTCCGCCAAGGCTGCCCTTTGTCACCCATTCTGTTCAGAACTTTTATGGACAGAATTTCTAGGCGCAGTCAAGGCGTTGAGGGGATCTGGTTTGGTGGCTGCAGGATTAGGTCTCTGCTTTTTGCAGATGATGTGGTCCTGATGGCTTCATCTGGCCAGGATCTTCAGCTCTCACTGGATCGGTTCACAGCCGAGTGTGAAGCCACTGGGACCTCCAAGTTTGAATGAATGGTTCTCGCCCGGAAAAGGGTGGAGTGCCATCTCCGGGTTGGAGAGGAGATCTTGCCCTAAGTGGGGGAGTTCAAGTACCTGGTAGTCTTGTGCACGAGTGAGGAAAGAGTGGATGGTGAGATCGACAGGCGGATCGGTGCGGCGTCTTCAGTAATGCGGACGCTGTATCGATCCGTTGTGGTGAAGAAGGAGGTGAGCCGGAAGGCAAAGCTCTCAATTTACCGGTCGATCTACGTTCCCATCCTCACTTATGGTCATGAGCTTTGGGTTATGACCGAAAGGACAAGATCACGGGTACAAATGAGTTTCCTCCGCCGGGTGGTGGGTTTCTCCCTTAGAGATAGGGTGAGAAGCTCTGTCATCCGGGAGGAGCTCAAAGTAAAGCCGCTGCTCCTCCACATGGAGAGGAGCCAGATGAGGTGGTTCGGGCATCTGCTCAGGATGCCACCCGAACGCCTCCCTAGGGAGGTGTTTAGGGAAGGTTCTGACCGGTAGGAGGCCACGGGGAAGACCCAGGACACGTTGGGAAGACTATGTCTCCCGGCTGGCCTGGGAATGCCTCGGGATCCCCCGGGAGGAGCTGGACAAAGTGGCTGGGGAGAGGGAAGTCTGGGCTTTGAAACCCTTTTCAAAGCATGTAGACCACATTAGTCCGGGTCCAGAATCCAAACATACTTAAAGATGTATAAGACCAGTTTTTCAAGCATGTAGATCAGGGGTCACCAACCTTTTTGAAAGCAAGAGCTACTTCTTGGGTACTAATTAATGCCAAGGGCTACCAGTTTGATACACACTTAAATAAATTGCCAGAAATAGCCAATTTGCTCAATTTACCTTTAACTCTATATTATTATTAATAATTAATGATATTTACACTTAATTGAACAGTTTAAAAGAGGAGAAAACACGAAAAAAATGACAATTAAATTTTGAAACATAGTTTATCTTCAATTTCGACTCTTTAAAATTCAAAATTCAACCGAAAAAAAGAATAGAAAAACTAGCTAATTCGAATCTTTTTGAAAAAATTAAAAAAAGAATTTATGGAACATCATTAGTAATTTTTCCTGATTAAGATTGATTTTAGAATTTTGATGACATGTTTTAAATAGGTTAAAATCCAATCTACACTTTGTTAGACTATATAACAAATTGGACCAAGCTATATTTCTAACAAAGACAAATCATTATTTCTTGTAGATTTTCCCCAGAACAAAAATTTTAAAAGAAATTCAAAAGACTTTGAAATAAGATTTAAATTTGTTTCTACAGATTTTCTAGATTTGCCAGAATAATTTTTTTGAATTTTAATCATGATTAGTTTGAAGAAATATTTCACAAATATTCTTCATCGAAAAAACAGAAGCTAAAATGAAGAATTAAATTAAAATGTATTTATTATTCTTTACAATAAATTAAAAAAAAATACTTGAACATTGATTTAAATTGTCAGGAAATAAGAGGAAGGAATTTAAAAGGTAAAAGGTATATGTGTTTAAAAATTCTAAAATCATTTTTAAGGTTGTATTTTTTTCTCTAAAATTGTCTTTCTGAAAGTTATAAGAAGCAAAGTAAAAAAAATAAGTGAAGACCAAGTCTTTTAAATATTTTCTTGGATTTTCAAATTCTATTTGAGTTTTGTCTCTCTTAGAATTAAAAATGTCGAGCAAAGTGAGACCAGCTTGCTAGTAAATAAATACAATTTTAAAAATAGAGGCAGCTCACTGGTAAGTGCTGCTATTTGAGCTATTTTTAGAACAGGCCAGCGGGCTACTCATCTGGTCCTTACGGGCTACCTGGTGCCCGCGGGCACCGCGTTGGTGACCCCTGATGTAGACCATATTAGTCCAGGTCCAGAATCCAAACGTACTTAAAGATGTATAAAACCAGTATTTCAAGCATGTAGACCACATCAGTCCAGGTTTCTTTGTTTTTTTTAAACTGTGTTTTTATGAATCGTCGCGGTCTGTAGGATAATGTTGCCCAGACTTGGAAATGTTTAAATCCAGTGGTTTTTGATGAGGTCTTGAAAAGGGTTCAATGTGAACTTCATCAAATCCAACATATCAGAGGTTTCACTAACCATAAACCTTGTTATACTGATTATTCCCATATTTGTTTACATTGTTGTTGTCGTTATTTAGCACTCGTGACACATTTATTCAGTTATCATAACATTTTAAATTTAAAGTATCAGTCTGGTGTCGACTCTCAGTATCGACCGCCATTCAAATCAGAGACTGGCGAATTGGAAGCTAACTTTAGCTTTGTCGGCACATCGCTAAAATAACAGTTGTGTAAAAAAATGGCAGAAAATGGAAGATTAAGTATCAGGACACAGAGATCATAAGGCAGGTAACTGGCACTTTGTGTTGTTACGTGCTGCAGACGTCCAGCAGCTGATCGCTCGCCAAGAAGAAGGTCACCCTCCGCCGCAGCTGGGGAGCGCCACTTTGGAGAAGGAGGACCCACAGCCCCCTCACATTAAAGAGGAAGAGGAGGAACTCTGGATCACTCCGAACGGAGACTGTCTTCTCGGGCCGGAGGAGGAGGAGGAGGAGGAGGAGGATCGCACCGGATCGCAACTGACTGGTGTCTCCGTGAAGACCGAAGTCCATGAAGTGGAAGCACCCGAGTCGTCACTTTGTCAAAGTCACATGACGACAGCAGCTGAAGACGGCGACCCCCCCGTGAGGGCTAACAAACCCTTCAAATTTTCAAAAGGGCCGGCAGGTAAAGAACGTTTTAGCTGCTCCGTTTGTGCTAAAAGCTTCACTTACAAGTGCCACTTGAGTTTGCACATGCAGTCCCACTATGAAAAACCATTCAGTTGCTCAGTTTGCCACAAACGGTTCACTCAGAAGGCAAACATGAGAGTGCACATGCGAACGCACACGGGAGAAAAACCCTTTATCTGCTCGGTCTGCGGCGAAAGATTTGCCCAGAAGGTCAACATGCTGTCCCACATGAGGACGCACACGGGGGAGAAACTATACACCTGCTCCGTTTGTGGCCGGCGG
This sequence comes from Entelurus aequoreus, assembly GCF_033978785.1. Classification (NCBI taxonomy): domain Eukaryota; kingdom Metazoa; phylum Chordata; class Actinopteri; order Syngnathiformes; family Syngnathidae; genus Entelurus; species Entelurus aequoreus. Next base: position 11,009,490 of record NC_084747.1, on the reverse strand, counting down.
TTCTCCCGGAACGCCAATCTGGTGACACACATGAGAACGCACACGGGAGAGAAACCTTTCGGCTGCTCCATTTGCGGCAAGCGCTTCTTCCAAAAGTCGACCATGGTGTCGCACGTGAGAACGCACACGGGGGAGAGACCTTTCAGCTGCCCACTCTGCGGCAAAAGGTTCTTCCAAAAGTCCAACATGGTGTCGCACACCAAAACGCACACGGTGGAAAGACCTTATCGTTGCTCGGTCTGCGACAAAAGGTTCACCCAAAAGGCGTACATGCTAGCCCACGAGAAGAGGCACACGGGGAAAAACGTGTACTCCTGCTCGCTCTGCGACAAAACCTTCGGTGGCGGCGACGACTTGGCGGAACACATGTTGACACACAGCAGACAATAAACATTTGTCAGTTGTTGACTGCAAATGGAATGTTTTCCACCTCACAATCATCATTATTCATTTCTTACTTCCGGGGTTACGTTTCCAGACAAACAGTAAATAATGAAAAATAAACACAATTCATGTAAACGCTAATCTTGACGCTCTAATAATGCCTGGATTATGCAGCATACGCTACGCTGGCTGGCTCCTCCCCCTCCAAACCCTCCTGCGTAGCTTGAAGTGTGTGTTTCTCTGATTTCGTGTCAACATTTGTGATGAAAGTGACAGATGCCAATAAAAAAATGCCTAATCTGGACCCTCTAATAAAACCTGGATTATGCACCCCAGGCCATGTCAGATTGCTCCTCCTCCAAATCCTCCCGCGTAGCTCAAAATTGACCTTCTCCTCTGATTTCGTGTCAGGATTTGCGCTGAAAGTAATAAATGCCCCCAAAAATGCCTAATCTTGACACTTTGAACAAACCTGGATTATGAACCCTGCACTAAACCATCTTGCTCCTCCCCCTCCAAACCTTTCTGCATAGCTTCAAATCGACGTTCCCCTCTGATTTCGCATTTACATTTGCAGTGAAAGTGACAGATGCCAATACAAAAATGCCTAATCTTGACGCTCTAATAAAGCCTGGATTATGCACCCCACGCCATGTCAGATCGCTCCTCCCCCTCCAAGCCCTCCTGCGCAACTCGAGATTGAAGTTCTGCTCTGGTTTCGCATCAACATTTGTGATGTAAGTGATAGATGCCCATAAAAATGCCTACTCTTGATGCTTTAATTAAACCTAGATTATCCACTTTACACTACGTAGCCTCACTCCTCCTCCAAACCCTCTTGCATAGCTCAAAGTTTACGTTCTTCTCTGATTTCACATCAACATTTGCAGTGAAAGTGACAAATCCCCATAAAAAAGACAAATCTTCACACACTAATAAAGCATGGGTTATGCCCCCTACACTATGTTGTACCGCTTCTACCCCTCCAAACCCTTCTGCGTAGCTCAAAGTTGAAGTTGTCCTCTGATTTCGCATCAACATTTGCGATGAACGTGACAAATGCCCATTAATATGCCTAATCTTGATGCTTCAATCAAGCCTGGATTATGAACCCTGTGCTAAACCAGCTTGCTCCTTCTCCTCCAAACCCTTCTGCGTAGCTTTAAATCGACGTTCCCCTCTGATTTCACATCAACATTTGCAGTGAAAGTGACAAACTCCCATAAAAATGCCAAATCTTGACACTCTAATAATGCCTGGATTATGCACCCTAGGCCATGTCAGATCGCTATTCCCCCTCCAAACCCACCTGCGTAGCTCAAAGTTGATGTTCTCCTCTGATTTCGCATCGACATTTGTAATGAAAGTGACAAATGCCCATTAAAATGCCTAATCTTGATACTCTAAAAAAATGTGGATTATGAACCCTGTGCTAAACCAGTTTGCTCCTCCTCCTCCAAACCCTTCTGCGTAGCTTTAAATCGATGTTCCCCTCTGATTTCGCATCAATATTTGCAGTGAAAGTGACAAATGCCCCAAAAAAAGCCAAATCTTGACACTCTAATAATGCCTGGATTATTCACCCTAGGCCATGTCAGCTCGCTCCTACCCCTCCAAACTCTCCTGCTTAGCTCAAAGTTGACGTCCTCTGATTTCGCATCAACATTTGCGATGAAAGTGACAAAAGCCCATTAAAATGCCTAAACTTGATCTATTAATCAAGCCTGGATTATGCACCCTATGCCATGTCAGCTCACTCCTCCCCCTCAAATTCCTTCTGCGTAGTTCTAAATCAACGTTTTTCTCTGATTTCGCATCAACATTTGCAGTGAAGGAGACAAACGCCCATAAAAATACCAATCTTGACACTCTAATAATGCCTGGATTGTGCACCTTAAACCATGTCAGCCCGCTCCCCCCCCCCTCCCAAACCCTCCTGCGTAGCTCAAAATTGACGTTCTCCTCTGATTTCGCGTCAACACTTGTGATGATAGTAACAGATGCCCATAAAAATGCCTAATCTTGACACTCTAAAAAAACCTGGATTATGAACCCTTCGCTAAACCAGCTTGCTCCTTCCCCCTCCAAACCCTTCTGCATTGCTCTAAATCGACGTTCCCCTTTGATTTCGCATCAACATTTGCAGTGAAAGTGACAAATGCCCATAAAAATGCCAAGTCTTGACGCTCTAAAAAAGCCTGGATTGTGCACGTTAAACCATGTCAGACCGCTCCTCCGCCCCCAAAATCTCCTGCGTAGCTTAAAATTGACGTTCTCCTCTGATTTCGCGTCAACACTTGTGATGATAGTAACAGATGCCCATAAAAATGCCTAATCTTGACACTCTAAAGAAAACTTGGATTATGAACCCTGCGCTAAACCAGCTTGCTCCTCCTCCTCCTCCAAACCCTTCTGCGTAGCTTTAAATCGATGGTCCCCTCTGATTTCGCATCAACATTTGCAGTGAAAGTGACAAATGCCCATAAAAATGCCAAGTCTTGACGCTCTAAAAAAGCCTGGATTGTGCACGTTAAACCATGTCAGACCGCTCCTCCGCCCCCAAAATCTCCTGCGTAGCTTAAAATTGACGTTCTCCTCTGATTTCGCGTCAACACTTGTGATGATGCCCATAAAAATGCCTAATCTTGACACTCTAAAAAAACCTGGATTATGCACCCTGTGCTAAACCAGTTTGCTTCTCCTCCTCCAAACCCTTCTGCGTAGCTTTAAATCTATGTTCCCCTCTGATTTCGCATCAATATTTGCAGTGAAAGTGACAAATGCCCCAAAAAAAGCCAAATCTTGACACTCTAATAATGCCTGGATTATTCACCCTAGGCCATGTCAGCTCGCTCCTCCCCCTCCAAACTCTCCTTCTTAGTGGACGTTCTCCTCTGATTTCGCATCAACATTTGTGGTTAAAGTGACAAATGCCCATTAAAATGCCTAAACTTGATCTATTAACCAAGCCTGGATTATGCACCCTACGCCATGCCAGCTCGCTCCTCCCCCTCCAATTCCCTCTGCGTAGTTTTAAATCGTTTTTCTCTGATTTTGCATCAACATTTGCAGTGAAAAGGACAAATTCCAATTAAAATGCCAAATCTTGACACTCTAAAAATCCTGGATTATGAACCCTGCGCTAAACCAGCTTGCTCCTTCCCCTCCAAACCCTTCTGCGTTGCTCTAAATCGACGTTCCCCTCTGATTTCGCATCAACATTTGCAGTGAAAGTGACAAATGCCAATTAAAATACCAAATCTTGACACTCTAAAAAACCTGGATTGTGAACCCTGCGCTAAACCAGCTTGCTCCTTCCCCTCCAAACCCTTCTGCGTTGCTCTAAATCGACGTTCCCCTCTGATTTCGCATCAACATTTGCAGTGAAAGTGACAAATGCCAATTAAAATACCAAATCTTGACACTCTAAAAAACCTGGATTGTGAACCCTGCGCTAAACCAGCTTGCTCCTTCCCCTCCAAACCCTTCTGCGTTGCTCTAAATCGACGTTCCCCTCTGATTTCGCATCAACATTTGCAGTGAAAAGGACAAATTCCAATTAAAATGCCAAATCTTGACACTCTAAAAAACCTGGATTGTGAACCCTGCGCTAAACCAGCTTGCTCCTTCCCCTCCAAACCCTTCTGCGTTGCTCTAAATCGACGTTCCCCTCTGATTTCGCATCAACATTTGCAGTGAAAGTGACAAATGCCAATTAAAATAAAATACCTTTTCTGTCTTGCCTCTGGTGAGGGCGGTCGCATTTTTCTCCGCTCCCTCCTTCCCTGCTTGCTCTCTTTGTTTTTGTCTTGTCTGAACTATTTTGAAGCCTCTTTTCTTGAGCTGTCCTCAAATCTAAACATCAAAATGAATTTGATCAACTGGACTCTCGACGCAATTGACACAGTCTTTTCGACAAGGAAAAGAGGCTCGGGGGAGCCTGGCTGCCCTGATGGAACCATTGCTGCGGGGTACGTGAGAGATTCCTGGAATACTTGGAGAATCATGTGCCTCTCAGTCCTTTCCATCGAGGACGTGGAAGACATCTACCTATTTGGAGCTGTGATCGCAGGGCATTTGCTGATTGGGCTGGGCATTGCTCTGGTGTATCGTCAAATTCGGAAGACGATGGCAGCCACTCAAGGGGCCAACAGGCTGTTCAACGCAATGGAAGGATTGGGTCGTGCTGTGGGATCACAGACTGGAGCGATTGCTGATTTGAATCGCAAGGTAGATTCCATCTTGATGATGTTACAGAAAGAATAAATTGGAATTGTCAGAGCCAGCATACAGAGCAGGAATGTCATTGTTTTGACTGCTTGAAGAAAAAACAACATCTTAATCTACGATTTGACTCCCTCGAATGGCCTTGAGGAACAGGCTGTTTGAAAACACTCCCCTGAGGACTCCTCAAAGATGGACGCTTTTGACCTTTCCCTTTTTTTCAAAAGCACCTGGGTCGGACTCTTGAACTCTTGAACTCTTGGGGCCGGCCTCGGCCCATAAAGACAATCCAACATCTCCCCCAAGTTAATTGGGCATACATGCACGCACACACCCCTCCCCAAATCAACGCCTTCACCACTGCTTTATTCCTCCGGGGTTGTGGGGGCTGAGCAGCGCTCAACAGCAGCTGCCGGCCTCCAAAGTCCTGTTGGATGACTCTGTTGCGAGTTGTTGTGATTAAATGTACCATGTTTATGTGTGCCATGCTATGTGAGGTTTTTTTCCTCGGACTCAGTCTGGACCATTCCTGAGGGTCCAGCCTCAGACTGATATTTTTTTTTACTTCCCCCCTTCCCCAATGTCACCTTTTTCCCACCTTTTTAAGGAGCGCCTAAGTGAGGCTGATCCGTTGGCGGTCCCGTCTTGTCTCCCTGTAACGTATGTCTGCTCTTAGCGGGATTGTGCCGAAAATGTAATTTCAGTTCTTATGTGTCTTGTACATGTAAGAATGGACAATAAAGCTGATTGATTGATTGATTGAAATCTTGACACTCTAAAAAACCTGGATTGTGAACCCTGCGCTAAACCAGCTTGCTCCTTCGCCTCCAAACCCTTCTGCGTTGCTCTAAATCGACGTTCCCCTCTGATTTCGCATCAACATTTGCAGTGAAAGTGACAAATGCCAATTAAAATACCAAATCTTGACACTCTAAAAAACCTGGATTGTGAACCCTGCGCTAAACCAGCTTGCTCCTTCCCCTCCAAACCCTTCTGCGTTGCTCTAAATCGACGTTCCCCTCTGATTTCGCATCAACATTTGCAGTGAAAGTGACAAATGCCAATTAAAATACCAAATCTTGACACTCTAAAAAACCTGGATTGTGAACCCTGCGCTAAACCAGCTTGCTCCTTCGCCTCCAAACCCTTCTGCATAGCTTTAAATCGACGTTCCCCTCTGATTTCGCATCAACATTTGCAGTGAAAGTGACAAATGCCAATTAAAATACCAAATCTTGACACTCTAAAAAACCTGGATTGTGAACCCTGCGCTAAACCAGCTTGCTCCTTCCCCTCCAAACCCTTCTGTGTTGCTCTAAATCGACGTTCCCCTCTGATTTCGCATCAACATTTGCAGTGAAAGTGACAAATGCCAATTAAAATACCAAATCTTGACACTCTAAAAAACCTGGATTGTGAACCCTGTGCTAAACCAGCTTGCTCCTTCCCCTCCAAACCCTTCTGCGTTGCTCTAAATCGATGTTCCCCTCTGATTTCGCATCAACATTTGCAGTGAAAAGGACAAATTCCAATTAAAATGCCAAATCTTGACACTCTAAAAAACCTGGATTATGAACCCTGCGCTAAACCAGCTTGCTCCTTCCCCTCCAAACCCTTCTGCGTTGCTCTAAATTGACGTTCCCCTCTGATTTCGCATCAACATTTGCAGTGAAAGTGACAAATGGCAATTAAAATACCAAATTTTGACACTCTAAAAAACCTGGATTGTGAACCCTGCGCTAAACCAGCTTGCTCCTTCCCCTCCAAACCCTTCTGCGTTGCTCTAAATCGACGTTCCCCTCTGATTTCGCATCAACATTTGCAGTGAAAAGGACAAATTCCAATTAAAATGCCAAATCTTGACACTCTAAAAAACCTGGATTGTGAACCCTGCGCTAAACCAGCTTGCTCCTTCCCCTCCAAACCCTTCTGCGTTGCTCTAAATCGACGTTCCCCTCTGATTTCGCATCAACATTTGCAGTGAAAGTGACAAATGCCAATTAAAATACCAAATCTTGACACTCTAAAAAACCTGGATTGTGAACCCTGCGCTAAACCAGCTTGCTCCTTCGCCTCCAAACCCTTCTGCGTTTCTCTAAATCGACGTTCCCCTCTGATTTCGCATCAACATTTGCAGTGAAAGTGACAAATGCCAATTAAAATACCAAATCTTGACACTCTAAAAGACCTGGATTGTGAACCCTGCGCTAAATCAGCTTGCTCCTTCCCCTCCAAACCCTTCTGCGTTGCTCTAAATCGACGTTCCCCTCTGATTTCGCATCAACATTTGCAGTGAAAGTGACAAATGCCAATTAAAATACCAAATCTTGACACTCTAAAAAACCTGGATTGTGAACCCTGCGCTAAACCAGCTTGCTCCTTCCCCTCCAAACCCATCTGCGTTGCTCTAAATCGACGTTCCCCTCTGATTTCGCATCAACATTTGCAGTGAAAGTGACAAATGCCAATTAAAATACCAAATCTTGACACTCTAAAAAACCTGGATTGTGAACCCTGCGCTAAACCAGCTTGCTCCTTCGCCTCCAAACCCTTCTGCATAGCTTTAAATCGACGTTCCCCTCTGATTTCGCATCAACATTTGCAGTGAAAGTGACAAATGCCAATTAAAATACCAAATCTTGACACTCTAAAAAACCTGGATTGTGAACCCTGCGCTAAACCAGCTTGCTCCTTCCCCTCCAAACCCTTCTGTGTTGCTCTAAATCGACGTTCCCCTCTGATTTCGCATCAACATTTGCAGTGAAAGTGACAAATGCCAATTAAAATACCAAATCTTGACACTCTAAAAAACCTGGATTGTGAACCCTGTGCTAAACCAGCTTGCTCCTTCCCCTCCAAACCCTTCTGCGTTGCTCTAAATCGACGTTCCCCTCTGATTTCGCATCAACATTTGCAGTGAAAAGGACAAATTCCAATTAAAATGCCAAATCTTGACACTCTAAAAAACCTGGATTATGAACCCTGCGCTAAACCAGCTTGCTCCTTCCCCTCCAAACCCTTCTGCGTTGCTCTAAATTGACGTTCCCCTCTGATTTCGCATCAACATTTGCAGTGAAAGTGACAAATGGCAATTAAAATACCAAATTTTGACACTCTAAAAAACCTGGATTGTGAACCCTGCGCTAAACCAGCTTGCTCCTTCCCCTCCAAACCCTTCTGCGTTGCTCTAAATCGACGTTCCCCTCTGATTTCGCATCAACATTTGCAGTGAAAGTGACAAATGCCAATTAAAATACCAAATCTTGACACTCTAAAAAACCTGGATTGTGAACCCTGCGCTAAACCAGCTTGCTCCTTCGCCTCCAAACCCTTCTGCATAGCTTTAAATCGACGTTCCCCTCTGATTTCGCATCAACATTTGCAGTGAAAGTGACAAATGCCAATTAAAATACCAAATCTTGACACTCTAAAAAACCTGGATTGTGAACCCTGCGCTAAACCAGCTTGCTCCTTCCCCTCCAAACCCTTCTGTGTTGCTCTAAATCGACGTTCCCCTCTGATTTCGCATCAACATTTGCAGTGAAAGTGACAAATGCCAATTAAAATACCAAATCTTGACACTCTAAAAAACCTGGATTGTGAACCCTGTGCTAAACCAGCTTGCTCCTTCCCCTCCAAACCCTTCTGCGTTGCTCTAAATCGACGTTCCCCTCTGATTTCGCATCAACATTTGCAGTGAAAAGGACAAATTCCAATTAAAATGCCAAATCTTGACACTCTAAAAAACCTGGATTATGAACCCTGCGCTAAACCAGCTTGCTCCTTCCCCTCCAAACCCTTCTGCGTTGCTCTAAATCGACGTTCCCCTCTGATTTCGCATCAACATTTGCAGTGAAAAGGACAAATTCCAATTAAAATGCCAAATCTTGACACTCTAAAAAACCTGGATTATGAACCCTGCGCTAAACCAGCTTGCTCCTCCCCCTCCAAACTCTTCTGCGTTGCTCTAAATCGACGTTCCCCTCTGATTTCGCATCAACATTTGCAGTGAAAGTGACAAATGCCAATTAAAATACCAAATCTTGACACTCTAAAAAACCTGGATTGTGAACCCTGCGCTAAACCAGCTTGCTCCTTCCCCTCCAAACCCTTCTGCGTTGCTCTAAATCGACGTTCCCCTCTGATTTCGCATCAACATTTGCAGTGAAAGTGACAAATGCCAATTAAAATACCAAATCTTGACACTCTAAAAAACCTGGATTGTGAACCCTGCGCTAAACCAGCTTGCTCCTTCCCCTCCAAACCCTTCTGCGTTGCTCTAAATCGACGTTCCCCTCTGATTTCGCATCAACATTTGCAGTGAAAGTGACAAATGCCAATTAAAATACCAAATCTTGACACTCTAAAAAACCTGGATTGTGAACCCTGTGCTAAATCACCTTGCTCCTCCTCCTCCTCCAAACCCTTCTGCGTAGCTTTAAATCGATGGTCCCCTCTGATTTCGCATCAACATTTGCAGTGAAAGTGACAAATGCCCATAAAAATGCCAAGTCTTGACGCTCTAAAAAAGCCTGGATTGTGCACCTTAAACCATGTCAGACCGCTCCTCCGCCCCCAAAATCTCCTGCGTAGCTTAAAATTGACGTTTTCCTCTGATTTCGCGTCAACACTTGTGATGATAGTAACAGATGCCCATAAAAATGCCTAATCTTGACACTCTAAAGAAAACTTGGATTATGAACCCTGCGCTAAACCAGCTTGCTCCTCCTCCTCCTCCAAACCCTTCTGCGTAGCTTTAAATCGATGGTCCCCTCTGATTTCGCATCAACATTTGCAGTGAAAGTGACAAATGCCCATAAAAATGCCAAGTCTTGACGCTCTAAAAAAGCCTGGATTGTGCACCTTAAACCATGTCAGACCGCTCCTCCGCCCCCAAAATCTCCTGCGTAGCTTAAAATTGACGTTCTCCTCTGATTTCGCGTCAACACTTGTGATGATAGTAACAGATGCCCATAAAAATGCCTAATCTTGACACTCTAAAGAAAACTTGGATTATGAACACTGCGCTAAACCAGCTTGCTCCTCCTCCTCCTCCAAACCCTTCTGCGTAGCTTTAAATCGATGTTCCCCTCTGATTTCGCATCAACATTTGCAGTGAAAATGACAAATGCCCATTAAAATGCCAAATTTTGACACTCTAATAATGCCTGGATTATTCACCCTATGCCATGCCAGCTCGCTCCTCCCCCTCCAATTCCTTCTGCATAGTTTTAAATCAACGTTTTTCTCTGATTTCGCATCAACATTTGCAGTAAATGTGACAAATGCCAATTAAAATGCCAAATCTTGACACTCTAAAAAACCTGGATTGTGAACCCTGCGCTAAACAAGCTTGCTCCTTCCCCTCCAAACCCTTCTGCGTAGCTTTAAATCAACGTTCCCCTCTGATTTCGCATCAACATTTGCAGTGAAGGTGACAAACGCCCATGAAAATGCAAAATCTTGACGCTCCATGTCAGCTAGCTCCTCCCCCTCCAAACTCTCCGGCGTAGCTCGAGGTTGACGTTCTTCTCTGATTTTGCGTCAACAGTTGCGATGAAAGTGACTTTTGTTACGGTTTGTTCCAGTTGCAATAACACTCCCCGTCACTATTGTGTTGGCCTTGCTGCAAGTTGTAGCGAAGCCATCTTGTGTCATTAAGTACGCTGTATTGTTATGCTGTACATGCTATGCTTCATTAGCACATATTTGGAATGGCTAGCGATGTATGAGGAGTGAGAGGTCACATGCCAACTTGGAGGTTGGCTTTTTCCTCGATGGTTTCCTGACGTGAGCTTCAGTCGGCTCTCTGAGGAGCGTGTAAAGTGCCTTCAGATAGCGCCTGCTGGGCGTCCGCACGCCATGAATAAAACTAGCTTTAAAACGTGTTTCTTGCTGAACGTGCGGAATGTGTCGCTTGTTTTATTTCTGCAGACGTCTTTGAAAAGAATGCCCAAGTACATTTTAGCGGGTGTAAGTGCACGTTGTCAACATGTTTTACCAACTGTGTGGTGATGTTTGGTCTTCTGCACGTATAAAAAGTGGTTTATTATCCTCTGCTCAGAGGATAATAACAATAAACATTTTAGCACTGTTAATATATTATTGTTTTACATTTGATTTGAAAAAGTGACTTGACTGCGTGTACTCGACGTGAAACATGAATGTTCCTTCCTTGCACTCGTCCTTGAAATAAAGACGATTTGTCCTTGGCCTCTCTCTCTCTCTGCTGCTCTTCTTTCTCCCTCAGCACTCCTCTGGCGCAGTCTTCAGTCCGGCCACAAGGTGGCAGCAGTGTGACGTCACGGACGCTGCAGACGTGGAAGAGAACAAAATGCCACATTTGAGGTTTTTAACTTGAAGTATTGAAGTAGTCTTTAGGGTCCGAGGTCACATGTTGGAAGAGTCGGTCGAGGGGAGAACATTCTGGGAAGTTTGGGAAAGGGAAAAGATGTTTTGCGTTGGATATATAAGAAGAGTAGTGTAGGTGGATGGTTCAAAGATTGGATACAGGCGTGAAAATGGCGCAACATTTTGGGAATTTAGGGCAGTGCTCTCATACGCACTACTGAAACACTCTCATGCACACTACTGAACCACTCTTACATACACTACTCAAATGCTCTTGCATACACTACTGCAACACTCTCATAAGCACTACTGAAACACTCTTACATACACACTACTGAAACACTCTTACATACACTACTCAAATGCTCTTGCATACACTACTGAAACACTCTCATAAGCACTACTGAAACACTCTTACATACACACTACTGAAACACTCTTACATACACTACTCAAATGCTCTTGCATACACTACTGAAACACTCTCATAAGCACTACTGAAACACTCTCATGCACACTACTGAAACACTCTTACATACACTACTCAAATGCTCTTGCATACACTACTGCAACACTTTCATACACACTACTGAAACACTCTCATACACACTACTAAAATGCTCTCACACACACTACTGAAGCACTCTCACACACTACTGAAACGCTTTCACACGCTACTGAAACACTCTCACACACACTACTGAAACGCTCTCACACACTACTGAAGCACTCTCGTACGCACTACTGAAATGCTCTCACACACACTACTGAAACACTCTCACTAACACTACTAAAACACTCTTACATACACTACTCAAATGCTCTTGCATACACTACTGAAGCACTCTCATACACACTACTGAAACGCTCTCACACACACTACTGAAGCACTCTCATACACACTACTGAAACGCTCTCATACACACTACTGAAACGCTCTCACAC
>NC_084747.1:10990086-10992586 GCF_033978785.1 Entelurus aequoreus | reverse complement strand
GACAAAATCTTCCTGTGGATTACAATACATCAGAGAAACCGACGCCTTCACGTCGCTCCCCATCCTACACAGTGGAGTTTTACAAGCCTTTTGCTTGGTAGGACCAAAGACAGCTTTTGTCCTCTCGCCGGGAACTCGTGGCAACACAAAGTTTTGTGATGACTTAGATACAATTATTCTGACACGGATATCGGTCCAAAACAAGCAAGTATCGGCTCGCTTTGGAAAGCTCCGATACAGGCAGTCTTGCTTGTGCAAAACACACGATAAGCACACCGGGTTGCTCTTCTGGACGATTTTAGACAAGTCATTTACAAAAGGTAAACATGCCAGGCTATAGGTTCTAGCAGCTACACGACAGCTAAGCACACAATAGCACACGAGCTAGCCGTACGTAATATGTGTCTTTAATTGAGCAATATTGCATTTTAAAACAGGGTTAGAGTTAAAAACCTAACCCTTTAGTCAAATCATTTACAAAAGGTAAACATGGTACAGGCTACTAGGAGCTAGCAGCTACACGACAGCTAAGCACACAATAGCACACGAGCTAGCCATACGTAATATGTGTCTTTAATTGAGCAATATTGCATTTTAAAACAGGGTTAGAGTTTAAAACCTAACCCTTTACTCAAATCATTTACAAAAGGTAAACATGGTACAGGCTACTAGGAGCTAGCAGCTACACGACAGCTAAGCACACAATAGCACACACGCTAGACTTAAGTTATAAGTGTCTTTAATCAAACAAAATTGCAGTCTAACACAGGATTAGGGTTAGGTTTAAGTTTTGAACCCTAACCCTTTTAGTCAAGTCATTTACAAAAGGTAAACATGGTGAGTGTACTAGCAGCTACCCATCAGCTAAGCACACAATAGCACACAAGCTAGCCATACGTAATATGTGTCTTTAATTGAGCAATATTGCATTTTAAAACAGGGTTAGGGTTTAAAACCTAACCCTTTAGTCAAGTCATTTACAAAAGGTAAACAAGGTACAGGCTACTAGGAGCTAGCAGCTACACAACAGCTAAGCACACAATAGCCCACGCGCTAGACATACGTTATAAGTGTCTTTAATCGAACAATATTGCAGTCTAACACAGGATTAGGGTTTGGTTTAGGTTTTGAAACCTAACCCTTTTAGTCAAGTCATTTACAAAAGGTAAACATGGTGAGTGTACTAGCAGCTACCCATCAGCTAAGCACACAAGCTAGCCATATGTAATATGTGTCTTTAATTGAGCAATATTGCATTTTAAAACAGGGTTAGAGTTTAAAACCTAACCCTTTAGTCAAGTCATTTACAAAAGGTAAACATGGTACAGGCTACTGGGAGCTAGCAGCTACACAACAACTAAGCACACAATAGCACACACGCTAGACATACGTAATCAGTGTCTTTAATCAAACAATATTGCAGTCTAACACAGGATTAGGGTTAGGTTCAGGTTTTGAACCCTAACCCTTTTAGTCAAGTCATTTACAAAAGGTAAACATAGTGAGTGTACTAGCAGCTACCCATCAGCTAAGCACACAATAGCACACAAGCTAAACAAACGTAACAAATAATTGTACCGTGTAAAATACCACATTTGTCAAAATAAGTGTGAAATAAATGTAGTTGCATATTACTTACACATTCAAAATCTCCCAAGGTGGAAGCGTATTATAAAACATTCAGTAACAAACGTGTCCGCATCATTCAACTTATTGCGTCATGTGTTTGATTTGTATCAAATAATTACAGTTGCATATTACCTACACCGCCAAAGTCTCCCAGGCAGAAGCGTATTCAAAATTTTCCAGTAGCAACCGTGTCCGCATCATTCAACTTACTGCGTCACGAGCTTAGTTTAATGACATATTGTGGCCACTAGGTGTCGACAAAAAAACTATTACCAACTTAAGAACAGCATAAGTCCATTCCAGATAGATAATAATAAATAACTTGAAGTAAATTCACTTGATCAAACCTTTTGTAACACTCCACTGGAACACGAGTACGTAGAATTCCTGCTGATGGTATCGGCTCGATATCGGTGTATCGAGACTGCCCTACTCATTATTGTGTTTTTTAAACCCTTTTTAGGGCCGAGGTGCAAAAGAGGCTCCATCAGGACCAGAAGTTTCCGTGCGAGGTTGTCGGAAGCTGGAACACCTGGTACGGAGAGCAGGACCAAGCAGGTCTGACTTGAACACGTGTAGTTTTGTCCAAGTACTAATCATCCTCGTTACTACATGCGAGTACTAGGATTGTGTTAGTACTCACTACCTTCTCCTAACCCATGCTGTCTTTAAGTATGAAGCGGCGTGGTAATTTGTAGTCACGACAATTCATTAAGTTAAGCTCATGATGCAGGAAGTTGAATAATGCGGACACGTTTGTTACTGAATACTTTCTGATAGGCTTCTCTGTCTGGGAGACTGTGTACTAGTGTTGTACCGATACCAAAATGTTGGTATAGGTATCGGTTACAAAATATGTTTAGGTACTTTT
>NC_084747.1:10957586-10987586 GCF_033978785.1 Entelurus aequoreus | reverse complement strand
CTCATGACTGGCATGTCCTCATGACTGGCGTGTCCTCATGACTGGCATGTCCTCATGACTGGCATATTCTCATGACTGGGCATATCCTCATGACTGGCATATCCTCATGACTGGCATGTCCGTCATGACTGGCATATTCTCATGACTGGCATGTCCTCATGACTGGCATGTCCTCATGACTGGCATGTCCTCATGACTGGCATATCCTCATGACTGCATGTCCTCATGACTGGCATATTCTCATGACTGGCGTGTCCTCATGACTGGCATGTCCTCATGACTGGCATGTCCTCATGACTGGCATATCCTCATGACTGGCATATCCTCATCACTGGCGTGTCCTCATGCTCCTCTTCTTTCTCCTCTTCTCTAGCCAGGAACCATGATCGAGTGGGGCAACCACTGGTAAGACGGGACCCGCCACCCACACCCAACATCAACAACACCCGACACTAACTTTGTCTCGCGCCAGGGCGAGGGGCCATCCGACACCGGCAGGAGAACAACGAGGCGGTGGGCGGCTTCTTCTCGCAGATCGGCGACTTGTATGTCGTCCATCACTTATGGGGTGAGCGTCTTTGACACACCACTCGCATTTTTTTTTCCTTCTTCTTTTTCATCTTTTTTAACGCAGGGGTCGGGCAACGCAAAATGTTGAAAGAGCCAAATTGGACCGAAAATACAAAAAACAAATATATAAGTGTTATAATGAAGACAACACATGATGTAAGTGTCTATATTAGTTATATTAGCCTACTATCAAAATGACTTTAAAAGTCTTATATAAGTGTTATAATGAAGACAACACATGATGTAAGCTGTCTATATTAGTTATATTAGCCTACTATCAAAATGACTTTAAAAGTCTTATATAAGTGTTATAATGAAGACAACACAATGATGTAAGTGTCTATATAGTTATATTAGGCCTACTATCACAAATGACTTTAAAAGTCTTATATAAGTGTTATAGTGAAGACAACACATGATGTAAGAGTCATATTAGCTATATTAGCCTACTATCAAAATGGACTTTAAAAGTCTTATATAAGTGTTATAATGAAGACAACACATGATGTAAGCTGTCTATATTAGTTATATTAGCCTACTATCAAAATGACTTTAAAAGTCTTATATAAGCTGTTATTAATGAAGACCAACACATGATGTAAGTGTCTATATTAGCCTACTATCAAAATGACTTTAAAAGTCTTATATAGAGTGTTATAATGAAGACAACACATGATGTAAGTGTCTATATTAG
Source organism: Entelurus aequoreus (assembly GCF_033978785.1). Classification (NCBI taxonomy): domain Eukaryota; kingdom Metazoa; phylum Chordata; class Actinopteri; order Syngnathiformes; family Syngnathidae; genus Entelurus; species Entelurus aequoreus. The sequence goes on along the minus strand of NC_084747.1, from coordinate 10,986,322 downwards.
TTATATTAGCCTACTATCAAAATGACTTTAAAAGTCTTATATAAGTGTTATAAATGAAGACAACACATGATGTAAGTGTCTATATTAGTTATATTAGCCTACTATCAAAATGACTTTAAAAGTCTTATATAAGTGTTATGACGGAAGACAACACATGATGTAAGCTGTCTATATTAGCTATATTAGCCTACTATCAAAATGACTTTAAAAGTCTTATATAAGTGTTATAATGAAGACAACACATGATGTAAGTGTCTATATTAGTTATATTAGCCTACTATCAAAATGACTTTAAAAGTCTTATATAAGTGTTATAATGAAGACAACACATGATGTAAGTGTCTATATTAGCCTACTATCAAAATGACTTTAAAAGTCTTATATAAGTGTTATAATGAAGACAACACATGATGTAAGTGTCTATATTAGTTATATTAGCCTACTATCAAAATGACTTTAAAAGTCTTATATAAGTGTTATAATGAAGACAAACACATGCTGTAAGTGTCTATATTAGCTATATTAGGCCTACTATCAAAATGACTTTAAAAGTCAGTGTCCACATCACAGCTAGCAGGCCCGTCAAATTCCAGTGGTAATGTTCTTGTTGTATATAATATTATTTCCCAAGCCAAGCGCTGAGTTAACAGGATGAAACTTCTCTCCCCACGAGCGTTGCGTTCTTATTTTACGCCTTTGCGCTCTCTTTGTAACGTGCAATAGCGCCACCAACAGGACCGGAGAGGAAAATGTTGTCCACGTCATCAAAAATTATATTTTTTTTTCAAAAGGCCTGTAGTTGACTAGATGGACAGACCTTGTTGTTGTTGTTGTTGTCATGTTGCAGCTTATGAAGACCTCCAGTCTCGAGAGGAAACCAGGAACGCGGCCTGGCTCAAGGAGGAGATGGGACGCCAACGTGCAGTACACCGGTAGGCCAGCTACACACACACACACACACGCACACACACAGACACACACACACACACATTCTTGTATTTACTTTCTTGAGACCTCCGAAAAATGCCTACCATTTTAGGACCACCTTTTCTAGATATACTATATAAAGAAGTGTATTTACAACATTAATAATATATACATACTATGCACATATAAAAAAAGCTTGTTGTGAAAAAATTAGTTGGAATTTCACAAGATAAAGGTCACAATTTCACAAGAAAAAACGTAAAATTTTGGCAGTATTATAATAAAAGTTGTCATTTTACAGAAATTTTACAAGAGAGAACTGAACATTTGTGCAATATTATTATAATATTTGAAATTTTACTCAATAACAGTCGCAACTTTACAAGAAAAAGCTTTCAATTTTGGCAATTTTATGAAAAGAGTCGTCATTTTACTGGACAAAAGTCACAATTTTAGTAAGAAAGCTTTCAAATTTTGGCAATATAGCGATGATCCGGGAATTTTACTTGGCAAAATGATGACAAAAGTCATCATTTTACTCAGAAAAAAAAATTTCACTATTTTACGAGCACACACAAAAAAATTGGCACTATTGTGATAAACGTCACAATTCTACGACAAACGTCAGCATTTTGCCGATAAAAAGCAATAATTCTTACATAAAAAAAGTCACCATTTTACGAGAAAATATTGCAATATATAGCAAAAACGGAAATAAGATGAGAAATTGTTCCCCATTTTCTAAGAAAAAAGTCGACACATTGTGAGAAAAAGACTGCTTTTAGTTTGCTTCTTTTTTAATGATTTCATAAGTTGACCAGAGGGGGAGCACTTCACATTTTTACACACACTTGTTATTTCATATGTTGACCCAGAGGGGGAGCACTTTTAAAAGCGACACTCAGTTCAATTTGAAAAATCCCTCCTTTTGGGACCACCCTCAGTTTTGATTCACTTGTCTCACACCTCCTCATATGGAAGCTACTTTTCCTTGTTGATGGTAACAAGAAAAGGTAGAAATACAAGACACACACACCACACACACATTCTCTGTATTTGTTACCCTTCTTAACCACCTCAGAATAATGCCTGCCTCTTTAGGACCAGCCTTTCTAGAAATATAAAGAAGTGTATTTTACAAACATTAATAATAGTATACATACTATGCACATATAAAAAAAGCTTGTTGTGAAAAATTAGTTGAATTTCACAAGAAAAAGGTCACAAATTTCACAAGAAAAATGTAGACATTTTGGCAGTATTATAATAAAAGTGGTCATTTTACAAAATTTTACAAGAAGAACTGAACATTTGTGCAATATTATTATAACATTTGAAATTGTAATCAATACCAGTCGCAACTTTACCAAGAAAAGCTTTCAATTTTGGCAATTTCTATGAAAAGAGTCGTCATTTTACCTGGACAACAAGTCACAATTTTATAAGAAAGCTTTCAAATTTTGGCAATATCATAAACGATGATCGGGAATTTTACTTGGCAAAATGATGACAAAAGTCATAATTTTACTCAAAAAAACATGTCACTATTTTACGAGCACAACAAAAAAATTGGCACTATTGTGATAAACGTCACAATCTTTATGACAAATGTCACCATTTTTGCATTAAAAAGCAATAATTTTACATAAAAAAGTCATAATTTTAATGAGAAAATATTGCAATATAACGAAACAGAAATAAGATGAAAAATTGTTCCCAATTTTATATAAAAAAACAAAAAGTCCACACATTGTTGTGAGAAAAAGACTGCTTTTATTTTTTATTATTTCATATGTTGGCCAGACGGGGGAGCACTTCAATTTCTTACACACACTTGTTATTTTCATATGTTGGCCAGCAGAGGGGGAGCACTCCACATTTTTACACATACTTGTTATTACACATGTTGACACAGAGGGGGCGCACTTCACATTTTTACACACACTTGTTATTTCATATGCTGACCGAGAGGGGGGAGCACTTCACATTTTTATACACACTTGTTATTTCATATGTTGACCAGAGGGGGAGCACTTCAATTTCTTACACACACTTGTTATTTCATATGTTGGCCAGAGGGGGAGCACTCCACATTTTTACACATACTTGTTATTACAGATGTTGACCAGAGGGGGCGCACTTCACATTTTTACACACACTTGTTATTTCATATGCTGACCAGAGGGGGAGCACTTCACATTTTTATACACACTTGTTATTTCATATGTTGACCAGAGGGGGAGCACTTCAATTTCTTACACACACTTGTTATGTCATATGTTGACCAGAGGGGGCGCACTTCACATTTTTACACACACTTGTTATTTCATATGTTGGCCAGAGGGGGAGCACTTCACATTTTTACACGCACTTGTTATTTCATATGTTGACCAGAGGGGGAGCACTTCACATTTTTACACGCACTTGTTATTTCATATGTTGACCAGAAGGGGAGCACTTCAATTTCTTATACACACTTGTTATTTCATATGTTGACCAGAGGGGACCACCCTCATTTTGATAGATTTCACCACTAGGGGTGCAAATGAGACATTGTCTATTAGATGCAATGTTATTGGGACCATGATTTCAGTCCTAACTTGTTCACACCTCCTCATATGGAAGCTACTTTTCCTTGGTGATGTCTCAAGAAGGCTAGAAGTACAAGAACACACACACGGGTGTTGTGTTTGTGTTGGTAATGTTTAACGTCCGTTGTTGCAGTGCCTCTCATCAGGAGCATGGAGTCCAGAATAATGATTCCCACCCGCAGTTCTCCGTTGCAGTGAAGACTTTGGTCAACCTACCTCTACTCATTGGCCACAACATTAGGTACACCAGGACGACCTATCAGCCAATGAGAGTCTCCCATTTGTTTGTGTAATAAAATCGAACATGATTTGTGTCGGGGGGTTTTTTTTAATCATGACCTGTGCTCCATTTTCAAAACGAAGGCACAGTCGCTCACTTTTACCACTAAAATGTCCGTCAAAATAAAAGCAGGGAGAGACCCCACCTTCTTTTCACCTTTTTGTTGCTCTTAAAGGCCTACTGAAAGCCACTACTAGCGACCACGCAGTCTGATAGTTTATATATCAATGATGAAATCTTAACATTGCAACACATGCCAATACGGCCGGGTTAACTTATAAAGTATAAATTTCCCGCTAAACTTCCGCTTGAAAATGTCTATGTATGATGACGTATGCGCGTGACGTCAATGGTTGAAACGGGAAGTATGCGGACACATTGAATCCAATACAAAAAACTCTGTTTTCATGTCAAAATTCCACAGTATTCTGGACATCTGTGTTGGTGAAACTTTTGCAATTTGTTCAATGAACAATGGAGACTGCAAAGAAGAAAGCTGTAGGTGGGATCGGTGTATTAGCGGCTGGCTGCAGCAACACAACCAGGAGGACAGACATGGATAGCAGATGCGCTAGCCGCCAAACTCACCTTAACTTCCTCCGTCTCGCCGACCGCATCTGTGATCGGGTGAAGTCCTTCGTCGCACCGTCGATCGCTGGAACGCAGGTGAGCACGGGTGTTGATGAGCAGATGAGGGCTGGCTGGCGTAGGTGGATAGCTAATGTTTTTAGCACAGCTCTGTTTTGATTGATTGATTGAGACTTTTATTAGTAGGTTGCACAGTGAAGTACATATTCCGTACAATTGACCACTAAATGGTAACACCCGAATAAGTTTTTCAACTTGTTTAAGTCGGGGTCCACTTAAATGGATTCATGATACAGATATATACTATCATATATACTATCATCATAATACAGTCATCACACAAGATAATCACATTGAATTATTTACATTATTTACAATCAGGGGTGTGGAGGGGGGGGGAGGGTATGGACATCAAGTAGTGGACATAGAGAGAGAGAGAGATCAGAAGGCATAAGAAAAAGAAAAAGTATCTGCATTTGATTGTTTACATTTGATTATTAGCAATCCGGGGAGGGTGTTAGTTTAGGGTTGTAGCTGCCTGTGAGGTCCGGTTGCTAAGTTAGCTTCAATGGCATCGTTAGCAACAGCATTGTTAAGCTTCGCCAGGCTGGAAAGCATTAACCGTGTAGTTACATGTCCATGGTTTAATAGTATTGTTGATCTTCTGTCTATCCTTCCAGTCAGGGGTTTATTTATTTTGTTTCTATCTGCAGTTAAGCACGATGCTATCACGTTAGCTCCGTAGCTAAAGAGCTTCACCGATGTATTGTCGTGGAGATAAAAGTCACTGTGAATGTCCATTTCGCGTTCTTGACTCTCATTTTCAAGAGGATATAGTATCCCAGGTGGTTTGAAATACAAATCCGTGATCCACAATAGAAAAAGGAGAAAGTGTGGAATCCAATGAGCCAGCTTGTACCTAAGTTACGGTCAGAGCGAAAAAAGATATGTCTTGCACTGCATTCTAGTCCTTCCCTCTAACGTTCCTCATCCACAAATCTTTCATCCTCGCTCAAATTAATGGGGTAATCGTCGCTTTCTCGGTCCGAATCGCTCTCGCTGCGTTGAAAACAATAGGAAAATGTGAGGAGCCTTTCAACCTGTGACGTCACGCTACTTCCGGTACAGGCAAGGCTTTTTTTTATCAGCGACCAAAAGTTGCAACTTTATCGTCGATGTTCTCTACTAAATCCTTTCAGCAAAAATATGGCAATATCGCGAAATGATCAAGTATGACACATAGAATGGATCTGCTATCCCCGTTTGAATAAAACAATTTCATTTCAGTAGGCCTTTAAACTTACACTTTTTGTTAGTAATCTGGTCCAAAACTGATGCTACAGCATTCCTCTGTAGAGAGAGGAGAACCTTCCAGAAGGACAACCATCTCTGCAGCAAACCACCAATCGTGGTTATATTGGCCAGACGGAAGACATTTCTTAGTAAAAAGTTTGCCGAAATGCACCTGGAAGACTCTTAGACCGTAGAGGAACTAAATTCTCTGGTCTGATGAGACTAAGATTGAAGTCTTTGGCGTCATGTTTAGGAGAAAGCAGCCACCGCTCATCACCAGGACAATACCATCCCCCACAGGGAAGCATGGCGGTGACGGCATCATGGCGTGGGGATGGTTTTCAGCGGCAGGAACTAGCCAGGATAGAGGGAAAGATGAATGCAGCAATGCACAGAGACATCCTGGATGAAAACCAACGCTTTCCATCCAATCTGATGCGAGTTTGAGAGGCGCTGCAAAGAGGACTGGGGGTATTGTCTGTAGAATTTTCAGGACGAAAAATGAATGTTTTGCCTTTTGGAAGAAGACCGTAAGATAGCAAAATGTGGAAAAAGTGAAGCGCTGTGAAAAATGTACATGTAGTATTATATGTAGTATTGTTCAAACTAGTGTGACATACTAAATCATACTTTAATGTTGGGAAGAATATATCAACTCTGTACAACAGTTTGAAAACAAGACTACATTTAGAACAAAGTACATAAATATATTTCTTAACGCAAATTTGATGAAGCACGGTCACACGGGCAGAGATTACTAATTACAATTGGAAGTGCGGATAGTAGTTAAGGGCAGCTAAATGCATGACTAATTTGAGTCAGAGTTCTAGAGCGAGACAGGTAGTCTCTTCTCAAGGATAGCGCTATCACTTTTGCATTCCGAAGTCCCAATTAGGGCCTCTTTTCCTACAAGAGGTGATCCAATCCACCTGCGAATATCAAACTAAGGGGCCTTATCTTATTATGTGCTCAAACGGAGATACCACTGTTTACTTAAACTCGATGGTTTGCTTTCTCCAAGATGAATATGAAAATATGCAAAACATAATACGAGTGAATGAATTCACTTCATTAGCCAAGTATGTTTAACACGCGAGGACTTGGACTTGGTTGTACTGCCTGGCGGGTGTGCGCTCGGATGACTTTACATGACAGAATCGTTCACCAGACAAGTGGATGAAAATACAAATGAAAACATTTCAAAGTAAAAATGATTTGAAAAAATAAGTGAATACAAATGCTGCTGTTTTCTTGGACTCTGATTCATTTTCTAGTCCATTTGTCCGGTCGTTGCGTGACTATATTTTCCATGCATAAAAACTCCGAATCGGGTCTCATCGTTCAAAAGACTCGGTTCGTTCGCGAATGTCACATCTCGATTAGGAATCAGGGTTTTTTTCCGAGCTCTTCACGCACCCTTAAACCTCTTTTCAGTTCCAGCAGCACAGGTAAATGGTAAATGGGTTATACTTGTATAGAGCTTTTCTACCTTCAAGGTACTCAAAGCGCTTTGACACTATTTACACATTCACACACACATTCACACACTGATGGTGGGAGCTGCCATGCAAGGCGCTAACCAGCAGCCATCAGGAGCAAGGGTGAAGTGTCTTGCTCAAGGACACAACGGACGTGACTAGGATGGTAGAAGGTGGGGATTGAACCAGGAACCCTCAGATTGCTGGCACGGCCACTCTCCCAATTTCGCCACACCGTCCCCCAGGTAAGAACCTCTATCTTCTGGAAAAGACAAGTAAGAAGGAAAAAACAAAAACAACGACCTGGATTTATTGAGATAAAGCATGGGTGTCAAACTCTGGCCTGCGGGCCGAATTTGGCCCGCCGTGTAATTTCATTTGGCCCTTGAGGCGATATCAAATTAACATTAGAGCTGGTCCGCTGGTATTATATACAGCGGCGGTGCCGCTCTAACACTGCATTCACCGCTAATACTCATACTTGCCAACTCTCCCGATTTTTAGTGCCCCTCTCGAAAATCTCCCGGGGCAACCATTCTCCCGATTTCCACCCGGACAACAATATTGGGGGCGTGCCTTAAAGACACTGCCTTTAGCGTCCTCTACAACCTGTCGTCACGTCTGCTTTTCCTCCATACAAACAGCGTGCCGGCCCCTGTCACATGATATATGCGGCTTTTACACACACATAAGTGACTGCAAGGCATACTTGATCAACAGCCATACAGGTCACACTGAGGGTGACCGCATAAACAACTTTAACACTGTTACAAATATGCGCCACACTGTGAAACCACACCAAACAAGAATGACAAACACATTTCGGGAGAACATCCGCACCGTAACACAACATAAACACAACAGAACAAATACCCGGAACCCCTTGCAGCACTAACTCTTCCAGGACACCACAATATACACCCCCCGCTACCACCAAACCCCGCACCCCCAACCCTGCCCACCTGAGCCCCGATATTAATGACCTAGCATCCAAGAAAAGATGTCAGGTATCTGGCTTGGGCACATCAGATTAGATCAGTGTGTCGCAAACTGAACTAAATGGTTGATTTATTCATTGTTATTTTATTTTCAAATTTATTAGCCTGTGGAAAAAGTTAATGTTGATATTTACCTCAGAAGGCTGCAAATAGAAAAGAGGCATTCAATTTTTTTATTTAAATTTTATTTAATATACCATTGATGTTTTTTCATTTGTTTTTTGAAAGTTGATTTTGCACTATTAAGTTATATAAGCGTTGCTTGTTCCATATTCAGTGTTAAAGCAAATCAGTGTAGCAAACTGAGCAATAATTAACGTTTTATTCATGCACTTTCTCTTGCTACTTCAAGGCTTGAATGTTTGATTCATTCATTATTGTTATTGTATTTTCAAATTTATCATTAGCCTGTGGAAAAAGTTCATGTTGATATTTACCTCAGAAGGCTGCAAATAGAAAAGAGGCATTCAATTTTTATTTAAATTGTATTTGATATGCCATTGATATTTTTGAATTATTATTATTATTATTTGCAACTGGATTTTGCATGTCACTATAAAGTTATATAAGCCTTGCTTGTTCAATAATCAATGCGAAACTTGTGTGGGTCCCTATTAAAAGGTTAATTAGTTCAACCTTGGCCCGCGGCTTTGTTCAGTTTTACATTTTGGCCCACTCTGTATTTGAGTTTGACCCCCCTGAGATAAGGACACATTTTGGGCAACTCCTGAGAAAAGGTTGCAACTGATGACTTGAGTGACTTGCGCACGGAGCTACACGTCCACAATCCAGCGATGTGTTCTAAAGTAAGATCGGTAAATGTACACGAGGCACCACTTCCAACAAGACATCTCGGGTGAGTGCAGTCATTCTGTGATATTTAGTTGACGCTTTGGATCACCTTGGAAGCGCTGCAGCATCAACTCCCTCCGTGGAGGTGATCATTTTGTGGCGGCCGTCACTTACTCATATTTCACGTTAGCATTTCTCTTCGGTTTATCGAGGTTAACACTAGTTAGAACCAGTTAGAACTACCCGATCTTCCTGATAGTTTGGTGGTGGGTGCGGGCGTTAGGAAGGACGTGACTGCACTGCATCATGCGTCTACTTTGCCGAGGCCCAGTCATTATTTTGTATTTTTTATCTTGCAATTTAGCAACCGTCCCTTGGGGATCAATAAAGTTTCTCTAAATTTAAATTCTAAATTTGGTTTCAATTCAAGTACTTTATTTATTCGTTTGGAATTTCAGGGGTGAAGTGGCGTCAATTTACAGGAAGTAAAAAAAACAACATAAATTACTCACACCGATACAATAAAATATTGAATATACAAACCCCGTTTCCATATGAGTTGGGAAATTGTGTTAAATGTAAATATAAATGGAATACAATGATTTGCAAATCCTTTTCAACCCATATTCAGTTGAATATGCTACAAAGACAACATATTTCATGTTCAAACTCATAATTTTTGCAAATAATCATTAACTTTAGAATTTGATGGCAGCAATACGTGACAAAGAAGTTGGGAAAGGTTTGCAATAAATACTGATAAAGTTGAGGAATGCTCATCAAACACTTATTTGGAACATCCCACAGGTGTGCAGGCTAATTGGGAACAGGTGGGTGCCATGATTGGGTATAAAAGTAGATTCCATGAAATGATCAGTCATTCACAAACAAGGATGGGGCGAGGGTCACCACTTTGTCAACAAATGCCTGAGCAAATTGTTGAACAGTTTAAGAAAAACCTTTCTCAAGCAGCTATTGCAAGGAATTTAGGGATTTCACCATCTACGCTCCGTAATATCATCAAAGGGTTCAGAGAATCTGGAGAAATCACTGCACGTAAGCAGCTAAGCCCGTGACCTTCCATCCCTCAGGCTGTACTGCATCAACAAGCCACATCAGTCTGTAAAGGATATCACCACATGGGCTCAGGAACACTTCAGAAACCCACTGTCAGTAACTACAGTTGGTCGCTACATCTGTAAGTGCAAGTTAAAACTCTCCTATGCAAGGCGAAAACCGTTTATCAACAACACCCAGAAACGCCGTCGGCTTCGCTGGGCCTGAGCTCATCTAAGATGGACTGATACAAAGTGGAAAAGTGTTCTGTGGTCCGACGAGTCCACATTTCAAATTGTTTTTGGAAACTGTGGACGTCGTGTCCTCCGGACCAAAGAGGAAAAGAACCATCCGGATTGTTCTAGGGTGAAAGTGTAAAAGGCAGCATGTGTGATGGTATGGGGGTGTATTAGTGCCCAAGACATGGGTAACTTACACATCTGTGAAGGCACCATTAATGCTGAAAGGTACATACAGCTTTTGGAGCAACATATGTTGCCATCCAAGCAACGTTACCATGGACGCTCCTGCTTATTTCAGCAAGACAATGCCAAGCCACGTGTTACATCAACGTGGCTTCATAGTAAAAGAGTGCGGGTACTAGACTGGCCTGCCTGTAGTCCAGACATTGAAAATGTGTGGCACCTAAAATAGCAGAAGGGAGACCCCCGGACTGTTGAACAACTTAAGCTGTACATCAAGCAAGAATGGGAAAGAATTCCACTTCAAAAATGTGTCTCCTCACTTCCCAAACCTTTACTGAGTGTTGTTAAAAGGAAAGGCCATGTAACACAGTGGTGAACATGCCCTTTCCCAACTACTTTGGCACGTGTTGCAGCCATGAAATTCTAAGTTAATTATTATTTGCCAAAAAAAAATAAAGTTTATGAGTTTGAACATCAAATATGTTGTCTTTGTAGCATATTCAACTGAATATGGCTTGAAAAGGATTTGCAAATCATTGTATTCCGTTTATATTTACATCTAACACAATTTCCCAACTCATATGGAAACGGGGGTTGTACAATAAATCTGTTAGAAAACTAAAATGCCAGAAATGTAGGTCATTGAATCCTTAATCAATAATCCAATGAAATACAAGTAAATATACAGTTGAACAGGCAGTACTACTTATCCATCCTTTCATCCATCCATTTTCTACCGCTTGTCCCTTTTGTGGTGGCTGGGGGTGCTGTAGCCTATCTCAGTTGCATTCGGGCGGATGGCGGGGTACACCCTGGACAAGTCGCCACCTCATCGCAGGGCCAACACAGATAGACAGACAACATCCACACACTATTTAGTCAAATCAAAATAACTGCAATGAAAATAAGCCAATGCAGACATACATACATCCATTCATTTTCTACCGCTTGTCCCTTTTGGGACCTCGGAGAGTGCGGTAAATAATTCAATGTATATACTCTGATGATTGACTTGTGTGATGACTCTATTATGATGATAGTATATATTTATACCATGAATTGATTAACGTGGACCCCGACTTAAACAAGTTGAAAAACGTATTGGGGTGTTACCCAGGGCCGGCCCGTGGCATAGGCCGTATAGGCAAATGCTAAGGGCGCCGTCCATCAGGGGGCGCCACGCCAGTGCCGCAAATGTTGGAGAAAAAAAAAGACAAAAAAAGTTGGTACTATTATTTCTAAATACAAATAATAATCCCACGTTAATTAAAATGCAAAGTAAAGCCTATTTAATAGAAATATTATTTGTTATAACATTACGCCCCACCATCCCTCCGCACGGTGCACCCCCTCCCTACCCATATCATGACTCTTACAAGTTACCACATCAAAAAATCAACACAAGATGTCAAAACGGCCAAAACTGTCAGGTGCCCAGGGAAGAAAAAAGAGAAAAGAAGAGGAGAAACGAGAAAAAGACAGAGGTAGCAGGTAGGTAACGTTAGCCTACATGAAATTATTTGTCTGTTACAGAATGTGATAGTCACCTGGCTTTTTAGCATTAAGCTAATCTTACATGATTCGGCAATTGCTAATCAATAAATAGCTAGTTCTGGTTTAACGTCGGGTTAATATTGTGGAGGGGGCTAAATTGTTATGGAAAATAATAATGTAACGTTAGGTAATTACAGTACTCCCACCTTACATTCTTCAGGGACATTTGTATTAGATCTTTTAAGCAGGTGTTTTTTGTTGACATTGTTATTGCCTTCTGGTTAGCTAATGTTTGCCCTGCAGGTAATAGTCACTTTTCCACCCCTTTATATATTAGGTATAGTTGTAAGCCTAGTTGTTAAAGTGCACATCATTAATGTTAATTAAGCAATATCACATGAGAGGGAATGCTGTTTTTTAATTTGAGCACTGCTGTGATTCGGTTAAAGATAATCATAACATAACATTCTCATATAATATGTTAATTTGCTTTCTTTAAGTAAAAAAAAAAGGTCAAAGACAAAGCTATTCGGTTTCTTGTGAGTATATACACTTCACTGCCGATGTGGGGGTGGGGGGGCGCCACCTAAAATCTTGCCTAGGGCGCCAGATTGGTTAGGGCCAGGCCTGGTGTTACCATTTAGTGGTCAATTGTATGGAATATGTACTGTACTGTGCAATCTACTAATACAAAATTCAATCAATCAATCAATCAATCAATCAAAGTATGTGTATTTGTGTCCCTTTATTTCACTTTAAAATCTATTATGAGACCTCAAAAAAAACATTTTTGTAAAACGTCACTTCTCTGTGACCGCTTTGAGTATCTAATAATAGAAAAGCGCGATATAAAATCTAATCCATTATTATTATTATTATGAAGTGCCTTTTACTTTGAAGGTCACGCTCCGCGAACGGAAGTAAAAGTTCTATTTCCGGCTAAACGCCAGCCGCGTTCAACATGCATGCAACTGTAGCTTTAAGAAGGGGGCGCGTCCTCGTTAGACCACGCCCCCCTGTCGTCCAGCAAATACCGTCGTTGCACGAAAGGCGGGTCTTGGATTACGTCGGATGTTTTTGCGGGTTTTCAGCTCGGAGTTTGCGAACTTTTCATCACCTTTTTGACACCCGTTTGTAAAAGGAAACCTTTATTTGTCCTCCTCTCCGCCGCATGCAGGCCCGCGGGACCAGAACATGGACCTGCACATTCTGGACCACCGGCTGCGGGTCACCAGCATAGCCAAGAGCGGGCTGGTTCATTTTACACACCCGCTCATCAAACTCATCTTCCTACGGAACCGAACCCGGTAAGCCTGCTCATTAATTGTTTTTTACTCCCTCTTTTGTTCATTAATTAGCTTTCTACTGCGTCACGAAGCACGTTTTGATGACGACTGCTCCTATCGAGCCCATATTTAAATCTGTTTGCGATTGTTGCCTTTTTTTTTTTTTTACTAGTCGCAATTATAATCACAAAAAAACACGACAAAAAATTTCAGACAATCAAAAAAAAAAGAAGAAGTATTGTTTGTGAACATTTGAACAATACAGCAACGAGCTTGCCGCCGCTAGTTGGCGCACAACTTCCGGTCTTACTTGCTAGCATTAGCTTGTAGCTCGAAATGGACATAACTTCGTTTTTTTTCCTATAACGGGAAGGAAACAAGTGAGGAAAAGAAAAAAAAGTGAATGAAAGTTGTTGAAATAAAGAAATACTTGGTCAAAAACATGAACAAAGCGTGTGGCTAACCCAGTTGGAGCTAGCAGTGCTAGCTCGCTAGCTATCAATGGAATACTGTCCACTCTCTAAGTTGTACATTATTATGACATCATTATTATGACATCACTATTATGACATCACTATTGTGACATCACTTCATAAATAACTGTAGTTATTGGTAGAGATGTCCGATAATATCGGAAATGATCGGTATCGTTTTTTAATTTTATTGTATTTTTTTATTTTATTAAATCAACATACAAAACACAAGATACACTTACAATTAGTGCACCAACCCCAAAAAACCTCCCTCCCCCATTCACACTCATTCACACAAAAGGGTTGTTTCTTTCTGTTATTAATATTCTGCTTCCTACATTATATATCAATTAGGGCTGCAACAACTCATCGATTAAAATCGATTATAAAAATAGTTGCCGATTAATTTAGTCATCGATTCGTTGGATCTATGCTATGCGCATGCGCAGAGGCATTTTTATTTTATTTTATCTTTTTAATAAACCTTTATTTATAAACTGCAACATGTACAAACAGCTGAGAAACAATAATCAAAATAAGTATGGTGCCAGTATGCTGTTTTTTTCCCCAATAAAATACTGGAAAGGATAGAAATGTAGTTTGTCTCTTTTATCCGATTATTAATCGAAGTAATAATCGACAGATTAATCGATTATCAAATTAATCGTTAGTTGCAGCCCTAATATCAATACAGTCTGCAAAAGATACAGTCCGTAAGCACACATGATTGTGCGTGCTGCTGGTCCACTAAGAGTTAGGGTTGGGTATCGTTTGAATTCGAACAATTCCGATTTCGATTCTTTGTTTCGATTCCGATTCCTGGCGATTCTCGGTTCCGATTCTTTTAATGAGCTAGCTAACTTACAGTCTTTCTGAATGAAATAGTCTGACATTCCCCATCAATTTTAATTCTATTAACTTTTTATGAACTTTACTATAAATTCCTCACAGGGCTGTTTTCAACTAGAATATAAATATCAAATCTATGAACTTGAATATAAATATTATAAATTATGAATACATTTTCCCAGGGGTACACTTTCCTCAAGAGAGCTTTATTTTTGAAAACCTCATGAAAACACATTTACACATAACTGTATGATGCTGCAGGAAACCTCATGAAAACACCTTTACACATAAGTGTATGATGCTGCAGGAAACCTCATGAAAACACCTTTACACATAAGTGTATGATGCTGCAGAAAACCTCTTGAAAACACATTTACACATAAGTGTATGATGCTGCAGGAAACCTCATGAAAACACATTTACACATAAGTGTATGATGCTGCAGGAAACCTCATGAAAACACATTTACACACACAAGTGTATGATGCTGCAGGTACTTAAAAATGTTACCGTGCTCCCACTGATGGGCTAACCTGGTGCAGAAAAGCAAATAAACAAGAAGAAACGCATAAATAGGAGAACGCGCGATATGACAGCAAAGGATAAGTCTTTTGTTGGTTCCAGCGGACCACCACCATGCAGCAGGGTCGTCAGACATAAGTATCGGTGGAACGTCCTGGTACATCTGCAGCTCTCTCTCCACTCGTTTCTTGATGGACATGGAGCTCTGTTATTTCGCGGTTATTTCATTTTTTTTTTGTAAAGTAAAGCCACACTTTCGACCGCCGACGCCCGCTATCCATGCTTGAGCTTGACTGACTCGCTCGGCTATGCTAACACTTCCGGCGGTGGGCGCTTCTTCGTTGGTGTTCAGCGGCTTCTTCTTCCGGTTCGGCGGACATATTTTTTTCCGGTCGGCGGACTGGGTATCGAAAATAGGAATCGAAATTTAAACTTTTGAACGATTCCGGGAGAATCGGAAAGTTAGTCCCGGTTCCAATCGATACTCGATACCCAACCCTACTAAGAGTACTAACCTTTAGAATCAGAATAGTTTTATTGCCATTGTTTGAGAACGGGTTCACAAAGTAGGAATTTTTAACAGTTTAATTTAACAGTTAATTTTACTCCTTTTCATTAATTAATAGTTTCTATGTAACTGTTTTTATATTGTTTTACTTTCTTTTTTATTCAAGAAAATGTTTTTAATTTATTGATCTTATTTTATTAATATTTTTAAAAAGGACCTTATCTTCACCATACCTGGTTGTCCAAATTAGGCGTAATAATGTGTTAATTCCACGACTGTATATATACGTATCGGTTGATATCGGTATCGGTAATTAAAGAGTTGGACAGTATCGGAATACCGGATATCAGCAAAAAGCCATTTTAGTTATTTGTGCTATATTCTATTGCAGCGTTTCTTAAACTTTCCCCACCAGGTGCAAGCTCAGAAAATGACCCAACATTGAAATACAAGCGTGTGGTAGGCCCAGGTATTCATCAAAAACAAGGCAAAAGGTTTTTATTTAACAAGTATATTTCATATTTTTTGGCCACTAACATTGCACATCAGTTTGAAGAGTAACACTGTAATGGATTTTATTTGTAAAAGCACTTTACATTGAGCTAACAACCTCAAAGTGCTACAGTATATTAAAAAATAAAAAGATTAATAAAAAAATAAAATATAGAACAGCCTAATACAGGCCTGGGCAATTATTTTGACTCGGAGGGCCACATTTTGAGAAAAAAATGTGTCTGGAGGCCGGTATATCTATTTTTAAGAACACTAATACAAAACCTCACGATAACGTCTGATTGAATGCTAAAAACGTTATGACAGACCGCCTAAAAAAACGGAATAGAATTTTTAAATTTTTTTTTTACTGAATGACACACTCAGAATGTACATGAAAATAAAGAATGTGGGATTTACAATATTAACTATGAAGGATAAAACACTGAATATTGACAACATATGAACGTCACCCCCCCTCTCCATCCACATATTTTACAATCAAGCGAAACGCAACAACAATGCAACAAACACAGCAAAATATCAATTGGAAGGGCGAGCACATGATGCATCATAAAACATATCACATGTGTTGGAACTAAGAGTAGACTACTCAAACATGGGCTGCTATAATCATAACACATCTATTTTCAACAATATCATATCAAGGAAACGGCATTAAACGGTATTAAAAGGGTTAACACTTACATTCTCTTTTAGTGGGAGGGGTGTTGTTGATCACAATTTGTTGCCAGTGCGTCCAAGTCTCGTACCAGTTTTGTTGTGGCAATTCTCAAAACAGATCTTTGCCCAATTCTGTTTTCATATTTGGCGGGCCGGATTAAAGGGACCAGCGGGCCAGATGTGGCCCGCGGGCCGTAGCTTGCCCACCCCTGAGCTATAATGCAAAAGACTGAGCATAAAAAATATTCATATAGTTTATCTCCAGAACTATTTGTATAATATGGATTTACTTACACATGAGACTGCAAACTGGATTTGATGCTCCAAAAGAGTTGGTGAACTTGACATTAAATATTTAAATGAAGAAGGGCTCGTCCGGGATTTGAACCCCAGGAACTCTCGCACCCTAAGCGAGAATCATATTTTTTGCAAAGCAGTAATTATAGTCTGTAAATGATGTGTTGTTGTTGTTGAGTGTCGGTGCTGTCTAGAGCTCGGCAGAGTAACCGTGTAATACTCTTCCATATCAGTAGGTGGCAGCCGGTAGCTAATTGCTTTGTAGATGTCGGAAACAGCGGGAGGCAGTGTGCAGGTAAAAAGGTGTCTAATGCTTGAACCAAAAATAAACAAAAGGTGAGTGCCCCTAAGAAAAGGCATTGAAGTTTAGGGAAGGCTATGCAGAACGAAACTAAAACTGAACTGTCTACAAAGTAAACAAAAACAATGCTGGACGACAGCAAAGACTTACTGTGGAGCAAAGACAAAGTACATCCGAACATGACATGACAATCAACCATCTCCCCACAAAGAAGGATAAAAACAACTGAAATAGTCTTGATGGCTAAAACAAAGTAGATGCGGGAAATATCGCTCAAAGGAAGACACGAAACTGCTACAGGAAAATACCAAAAGAGAGAAAAAGCCACCGAAATAGGAGCGCAAGACAAGAAGTAAAACACTACACACAGGAAAACGGCAAAAAAGTCCAAATAAGTCAGGGTGTGATGTGACAGGTGGTGACAGTACACCTACTTTGAGACAAGAGCTATATTGATGCATGCTTGGTTATGCTTTAAAGTCAAACCCAAAATTGCGACAACGACTTTTTACTGTCAACTGAGTTTCGTTTTTTAATGATTTCTGCTGGTGTCGTGCCTCCGCAATTTTTCAACGCAAAAACTGTGCCTCGGCTCAAAAAAGGTCGAAAAACACTGAATTAGACAATATTGTCCACACCTGTCTCCATCCAAACACAGCAGTGTGCTCTTCAACCCTCGCCGAGAAGCGAGGGAAAGTGACTTAAAACCAAGCGCTCCGTTTACTCCGAGGGGAAATCTTTTCAGATTGAAAAGCTTAACGGGCCGCAGGTGTCTTAATTTGCCCAGGTGTGTTGTGCGCCTACACGCAAGAAAACAGAATTATACTCCTTTTAGAAAATAAATACTTCAAATTGTCAGCCTTATTTCTCCAAGTGGGAGAATTTGTTGGTTGTGAACGCAGCAAGTCACAGCTAGGCCACGCCCCCTCCCAGCTCACCAGATCCTATTGGCTGTGCTTAGTATTGCGCAATAAAGGTGACAACGACGACAACAAAGAGGTCGCAAAAATGTGCTGACATTCCTCCTCGCTGTGGACACACCTTTTTAGGAGAGTTTGTTTTTCATTTAGTCTTTGTGAGTAAATGACTTGTTTTAGTCTTTGCGAGTCCACGGAAACTTCATCCTGTGCCATGTCTCCAGTAATTGACTTGTTTCAGTCTTTGTGAGTCAACGTAAACTTCATCCTGTGCCATGTCTCCAGTAAATGACTTGTTTTAGTCTTTGCGAGTCCACGGAAACTTCATCCTGTGCCATGTCTCCAGTAAATGACTTGTTTTAGTCTTTGCGAGTCCACGGAAACTTCATCCTGTGCCATGTCTCCAGTAAATGACTTGTTTTAGTCTTTGCGAGTCCACGGAAACTTCATCCTGTGCCATGTCTCCAGTAAATGACTTGTTTTAGTCTTTGCAAGTCCACGGAAACTTCATCCTGTGCCATGTCTCCAGTAAATGACTTGTTTTGTGTTAGTCTTTGCGAGTAAATGACTTGTTTTAGTCTTTGCGAGTCCACGGAAACTTCATCCTGTGCCATGTCTCCAGTAAATGACTTGTTTTAGTCTTTGCGAGTCCACGGAAACTACATCCTGTGCCATGTCTCCAGTAAATGACTTGTTTTAGTCTTTGCGAGTCCACATAAACTTCATCCTGTGCCATGTCTCCAGTAAATGACTTGTTTTAGTCTTTGCGAGTCCATGGAAACTGCATCTTGTGCCATGTCTCCAGTAAATGACTTGTTTTAGTCTTTGCGAGTCCACGGAAACTTCATCCTGTGCCATGTCTCCAGTAAATGACTTGTTTTAGTCTTTGCGAGTCCACATAAACTTCATCCTGTGCCATGTCTCCAGTAAATGACTTGTTTTAGTCTTTGCGAGTCCACGGAAACTTCATCCTGTGCCATGTCTCCAGTAAATGACTTGTTTTAGTCTTTGCGAGTCCACATAAACTTCATCCTGTGCCATGTCTCCAGTAAATGACTTGTTTTAGTCTTTGCGAGTCCACGGAAACTTCATCCTGTGCCATGTCTCCAGTAAATGACTTGTTTTAGTCTTTGCGAGTCCATGGAAACTGCATCTTGTGCCATGTCTCCAGTAAATGACTTGTTTTAGTCTTTGCGAGTCCACGGAAACTTCATCCTGTGCCATGTCTCCAGTAAATGACTTGTTTTAGTCTTTGTGAGTCCACGGAAACTTCATCCTGTGCCATGTCTCCAGTAAATGACTTGTTTTAGTCTTTGCGAGTCCACGTAAACTTCATCCTGTGCCATGTCTCCAGTAAATGACTTGTTTTAGTCTTTGTGAGTCCACGGAAACTTCATACTGTGCCATGTCTCCAGTAAATGACTTGTTTTAGTCTTTGCGAGTCCACGTAAACTTCATCCTGTGTAGGGCTGAACGATTTATCGTTTTCAGATCGAAATTGCGATTTCAGAAGTCTCAATCTTGAGATCGTGAAGGCTTCGGTTTTAGACGAACGTTATTTAGCTCTCCTGGCTGACATGTCTGTTGTGTATATGCAGCCTGCTCGTGCTACTCTCATGCCTTGTCAAACTCACCAATCAGAAGTGGTAAACTACTTGTGAGCAGGGCATGCCGTCACGCTAACCAATCAGAGGCGGCCATTGACGAGGCTACCGCGTACACGCCCACTAACAACTTTGGTGAAGAAACAAACGTCCTGGAGGAAATGGCTGCTGCCGCCGGGTCAGAAGTGGAGGAGGATTTAGTTTTAATACAGAAGAAGAGCAGCACGTCTGTCATTTGGGACTACTTCGGTTTCGAAACTTCAGATGTGCATCAGAAACAGGTACTTTGTAAAACTTGTCGGGCCAAAGTCGCCACATCCCAAGGCAACACGACTAATTTATTCCGGCACTTGAAAAATCACCACCGGCAGTTACACGACGAATGTATGACCAAAAAGTCCGGTGAAAAGTCAACCCCGAGCGATTCAGCCCATTGTAGCAAACATACCACAATTACAGCGTCGTTTGCCAGTATAACTCCTTATGAGAAGAGCAGCCGCAGACACAAGGAGATAACGACCGCCATAACACACTACATTGGCAAAGACATGGTGTCTGTTAACACCGTTACCAAAGAGGGATTTCAAAACCTCCTCCACACGCTGGACAGAAGATACAAGATTCCCTCCCGCACCTATTTCAACCAGGTCGCCATCCCACAGCTTTACGCCGAGTGCAAGGAAAAAGTGGAAAGAGAGGTGAAAAATGTGCTTTATTACGCCACAACTACCGATATGTGGTCAAGCAGAACAAGCGAACCGTATCTTAGCTTGACCTTGCATTACATAAATGACGACTTTGAGTTGAAAAGTCGCTGCCTGCAGACAGCATACTTTCCCATGGATCACACAGGAGAGAATATCGCCCTCGGATTAAGAGAGTGTCTAGCAAGCTGGGGTCTGAAAGAGGAGGACCAGACGTGCATCACAACTGACAATGGAGCAAACGTCGTCAAAGCTGTGCAGCTTAATCAGTGGACCAGGTTTCAATGTTTTGGCCACAGGCTACATCTTGCAATTGGTAAGTGTGTGTGTGTGTGTGTGTGTGTGTGTGTGTGTGTGTGTGTGTGTGTGTGTGTGTGTGTGTGTGTGTGTGTGTGTGTGTGTGTGTGTGTGTGTGTGTGTGTGTGTGTGTGTGTGTGTGTGTGTGTGTGTGTGTGTGTGTGTGTGTGTGTGTGTGTGTGTGTGTGTGTGTGTGTGTGTCTCTGTCTCTGTCTCTGTCTCTGTCTCTGTCTCTGTCTCTGTCTCTGTCTCTGTCTCTGTCTCTGTCTCTGTCTCTGTCTCTGTCTCTGTCTCTGTCTCTGTCTCTGTCTCTGTCTGTGTGTGTATGTCTGTGTTTTTGTTGTTGTTTGTTTTTGTTTACTTAGAATATTTTTGTACATTTGAGACATGCTAGAATGTAGCTAATGATGGTACAGATTTAATGTGATGGGTGCTTGTTGCCTTCAGTATAGTCAGTATAGTTTTTCTCTTAATGTTTTTCTTTAAATCCCTTACAAATTAAAAATTATAATAACAGATTTATAATCAATATTAGATGATGAATAATGATGAATAATGTGTTATGTGCTTTTGATTATTGCTTTACCCTCTGTTGTCTATAATATGGTTTTCTATATTCTTTTTTCCCCTCTTGTCCAGAAAATGCTGTTAAAGATGATGTAAGAGTTAAACGGGCAACAGGACTCTGCAAGCAGCTGGTTGGACATTTCTCACATAGCTGTAAAAAGAAGGCCGCACTGAAAAAGGCACAGCAAGAATTGAAGATACCGGAGCACTCACTGATTACAGAGTGTCCGACGAGGTGGGGCTCACGACAGAGGATGATTGGGAGGGTGTTGGAGCAGAGTAAGGCGTTGTCTCAGGTTCTATCTGAAGACAAGAAGACACGTCACCTGGTCCCCA
This sequence comes from Entelurus aequoreus, assembly GCF_033978785.1. Classification (NCBI taxonomy): domain Eukaryota; kingdom Metazoa; phylum Chordata; class Actinopteri; order Syngnathiformes; family Syngnathidae; genus Entelurus; species Entelurus aequoreus. The sequence continues at coordinate 10,964,563 of NC_084747.1, read as the reverse complement.
CTTGGCAGGACACAGATGTCCTTGAGTCATTAAACAATGCCCTTGGCCCTCTTCAGGAGTTTACTGATGCCCTGTCCGGTGAAGCCTATGTAAGTGTGTCCTACCTGAAGCCAGTCCTCCATCTCCTGAGGACATCGATCCTGACTGTAGACAAAGACGACCCAGATCTTACCAGGGACATAAAGTCAAGAGCTCTTCGCTATATTGAAGATAAATACAGCGACCCAGCCACACAGGAGCTACTAGATATTGCTTCGTTCCTTGATCCTAGATTCAAAACTGACTACATAAGAGCAGAGAATGTCCCAGACATCAAAGAAAGAGTGAGGATCGAAATGGAACAGGTGGCACGAAAGGTGACTTGTCCTGTTTCTATGTGTAGTTTAGTAATACAAAATGCCACATCAATACAAGTGATATGTCTTATTACATTTATTGGCATTTTTTAATGTTTACATAGAATGCTCAATTGCTCAAAATGACATCAGCCTGCAAAATTTTGACAGCTCTCATCTCTGTGTTTTGCAGGAAAAGAGGGCCCGTGTCAGCACTACAGAGGCCATGCCCCAGGGTGCAGCAGAGGCAGAGCCATCTACTGTGGGGAAGGGAAAGCGGTCATTGGGCAGCTTCTTCAAGAGCAGACCGTCTGTGCCTCCTCCTTCCACCACCATGCAGTTGGAGGATGCCATTAATGCAGAGCTGAACAGCTACCTGATAACTCCTACAATTGATGGAGAGGACAATCCCCTGGCCTGGTGGAGAGTGCACAATGTTAACTTTCCATGGTTGAGCAAACTGGCTCGCAAGTTTCTGTGCATACCAGCCACCAGTTCACCATCAGAAAGATTGTTTAGTGCTAGTGGCAATGTTGTCACATGTCAGCGCTCATGTCTTAAACCATCAAAGGTTGACATGCTAGTTTTCTTGACCAAAAATCTGTGAAGAGTGATGTAGAGATGTCAGGGAAGCAAGTATTATTGTTAAAGTACTTTTTAGATTGTGTTTGTTCTGCACTTTACCCTGACTTGTGGTGTCAGTTTTTGTAAAAAAAAAAAAGATAAATGCTAGTTTTCAGGAATATTATGTTCTATTGTTAACAGAATAGATGTGCAATATTTGGGTGCTGCTAAGCGGTAAATGAATGACCCACCTATTTTAATGTCTGACATATTTTTCAGAAGGGCAGAGGTTGGGTCATTTTGTTTTTGTAATAGTATTTTCTTTATTACCATTACTTTTCAATTTCACTTTAAAATATTGTTCAGGTTTCTTCCAGGGTTGAATAAAGTACTTGAATTGCTGCTATAGATGTTGATAGGCTAGCTCTCTTGAGCCATAAAAGACTGACCTACCTACTTGAGTATAAGACTGTTTACATAAGGTCAGGATCCTTTTTTTCCTTTATTGAAGTTGTTGAATTTTGTTTTTCTTATTATATATTAAGCATTGCTTTTTGTGTTGGAATTGTTTTGTATTTTATTTAACTTAAACTTTTTTATTTATCTTAACATAATTAAGGTTTTTGTACTGGTTTTAGTTCTTTAGTTTTAATAACTGCTGTTGGTCAAGAACTTTGGAGAATGTACATGCATGTTTCTTAATAAATACATGTTTGAAGCAATTCTTACCTTTTAGTATTCATCCTTGCATTACATAGCATTTAATGTTTTCATGGTATATCATTTTTTGTCATGTTTTAAATCTGTTACTGTTACTGAAGCTTGATTTGAAAAGAAATCGTGAGTCAAAATCGAAATCGCAATTTCTGTCAGAAAAATCGTGATCAGATTTTTTCCTGAAATCGTTCAGCCCTAATCCTGTGCCATGTCTCCAGTAAATGACCTGTTTTGTTTTAGTCTTTGTGAGTAAATGACTTGTTTTAGTCTTTGCGAGTCCACGTAAACTTCATCCTGTGCCATGTCTCCAGTAAATGACCTGTTTTGTTTTAGTCTTTGTGAGTAAATGACTTGTTTTAGTCTTTGCGAGTCCACGGAAACTTCATCCTGTGCCATGTCTCCAGTAAATGACCTGTTTTGTTTTAGTCTTTGTGAGTAAATGACTTGTTTTAGTCTTTGCGAGTCCACGGAAACTTCATCCTGTGCCATGTCTCCAGTAAATGACCTGTTTTGTTTTAGTCTTTGTGAGTAAATGACTTGTTTTAGTCTTTGCGAGTCCACGGAAACTTCATCCTGTGCCATGTCTCCAGTAAATGACTTGTTTTAGTCTTTGCGAGTCCACGGAAACTTCATCCTGTGCCATGTCTCCAGTAAATGACTTGTTTTAGTCTTTGCGAGTCCACGGAAACTTCATCCTGTGCCATGTCTCCAGTAAATGACTTGTTTTAGTCTTTGTGAGTCCATGGAAACTTCATCCTGTGTCATGTCTCCAGTAAATGACTTGTTTCAGTCTTTGCGAGTCCACGTAAACTTCATCCTGTGCCATGTCTCCAGTAAATGACCTGTTTTAGTCTTTGCGAGTCCAAGGAAACTTCATCCTGTGCCATGTCTCCAGTAAATGACTTGTTTTAGTCTTTGCGAGTCCACGGAAACTTCATCCGGTGCCATGTCTCCAGTAAATGACCTGTTTTGTTTTAGTCTTTGTGAGTAAATGACTTGTTTTAGTCTTTGCGAGTCTATGGAAACGTCATCCTGTGCCATGTCTCCAGTAAATGACTTGTTTTAGTCTTTGTGAGTCCACGGAAACTTCATCCTGTGCCATGTCTCCAGTAAATGACTTGTTTTAGTCTTTGTGAGTCCACGGAAACTTCATCCTGTGCCATGTCTCCAGTAAATGACTTATTTTAGTCTTTGTGAGTCCACGGAAACTTCATCCTGTGCCATGTCTCCAGTAAATGACCTGTTTTGTTTTAGTCTTTGTGAGTAAATGACTTGTTTTAGTCTTTGCGAGTCTATGGAAACATCATCCTGTGCCATGTCTCCAGTAAATGACTTGTTTTAGTCTTTGTGAGTCCACGGAAACTTCATCCTGTGCCATGTCTCCAGTAAATGACCTGTTTTGTTTTAGTCTTTGTGAGTAAATGACTTGTTTTAGTCTTTGCGAGTCTATGGAAACGTCATCTTGTGCCATATCTCCAGTAAATGACTTGTTTTAGTCTTTGCGAGTCCATGGAAACTTCATCCTGTGCCATGTCTCCAGTAAATGACTTGTTTTAGTCTTTGCGAGTCCACGGAAACTTCATCCTGTGCCATGTCTCCAGTAAATGACTTGTTTTAGTCTTTGCGAGTCCAAGGAAACTTCATCCTGTGCCATGTCTCCAGTAAATGACTTGTTTTAGTCTTTGCGAGTCCACGGAAACTTCATCCTGTGCCATGTCTCCAGTAAATGACTTGTTTTAGTCTTTGCGAGTCCACGGAAACTTCATCCTGTGCCATGTCTCCAGTAAATGACTTGTTTTAGTCTTTGCGAGTCCATGGAAACTTCATCCTGTGCCATGTCTCCAGTAAATGACTTGTTTTAGTCTTTGCGAGTCCACGGAAACTTCATCCTGTGCCATGTCTCCAGTAAATGACTTGTTTTAGTCTTTGCGAGTCCACGGAAACTTCATCTTGTGCCATGTCTCCAGTAAATGACTTGTTTTAGTCTTTGTGAGTGCACGGAAACTTCATCCTGTGCCATGTCTCCAGTAAATGACTTGTTTTAGTCTTTGCGAGTCCACGGAAACTTCATCCTGTGCCATGTCTCCAGTAAATGACTTGTTTTAGTCTTTGCGAGTCCACGGAAACTTCATCCGGTGCCATGTCTCCAGTAAATGACCTGTTTTGTTTTAGTCTTTGTGAGTAAATGACTTGTTTTAGTCTTTGCGAGTCCACGGAAACTTCATCCTGTGCCATGTCTCCAGTAAATGACTTGTTTTAGTCTTTGCGAGTCCACGGAAACTTCATCCTGTGCCATGTCTCCAGTAAATGACTTGTTTTAGTCTTTGCGAGTCCACGGAAACTTCATCCTGTGCCATGTCTCCAGTAAATGACTTGTTTTAGTCTTTGCGAGTCCACGGAAACTTCATCCTGTGCCATGTCTCCAGTAAATGACTTGTTTTAGTCTTTACGAGTCCACGGAAACTTCATCCTGTGCCATGTCTCCAGTAAATGACTTGTTTTAGTCTTTGTGAGTCCACGGAAACTTCATCCTGTGCCATGTCTCCAGTAAATGACTTGTTTTAGTCTTTGTGAGTCCACGGAAACTTCATCCTGTGCCATGTCTCCAGTAAATGACTTGTTTTAGTCTTTACGAGTCCATGGAAACTTCATCCTGTGCCATGTCTCCAGTAAATGACTTGTTTTAGTCTTTGCGAGTCCACGGAAACTTCATCCTGTGCCATGTCTCCAGTAAATGACTTGTTTTAGTCTTTACGAGTCCACGGAAACTTCATCCTGTGCCATGTCTCCAGTAAATGACTTGTTTTAGTCTTTGCGAGTCCATGGAAACTTCATCCTGTGCCATGTCTCCAGTAAATGACTTGTTTTAGTCTTTGTGAGTCCACGGAAACTTCATCCTGTGCCATGTCTCCAGTAAATGACTTGTTTTAGTCTTTGTGAGTCCACGGAAACTTCATCCTGTGCCATGTCTCCAGTAAATGACTTGTTTTAGTCTTTACGAGTCCCCGGAAACTTCATCCTGTGCCATGTCTCCAGTAAATGACTTGTTTTAGTCTTTGCGAGTCCACGGAAACTTCATCCTGTGCCATGTCTCCAGTAAATGACTTGTTTTAGTCTTTGTGAGTCCACGGAAACTTCATCCTGTGCCATGTCTCCAGTAAATGACTTGTTTTAGTCTTTACGAGTCCACGGAAACTTCATCCTGTGCCATGTCTCCAGTAAATGACTTGTTTTAGTCTTTGCGAGTCCACGGAAACTTCATCCTGTGCCATGTCTCCAGTAAATGACTTGTTTTAGTCTTTGTGAGTCCACGGAAACTTCATCCTGTGCCATGTCTCCAGTAAATGACTTGTTTTAGTCTTTACGAGTCCACGGAAACTTCATCCTGTGCCATGTCTCCAGTAAATGACTTGTTTTAGTCTTTGTGAGTCCATGGAAACTTCATCTGGTGCCATGTCTCCAGTAAATGACTTGTTTTAGTCTTTGTGAGTAAATGACTTGTTTTAGTCTTTGTGAGTCCATGGAAACTTCATCCTGTGCCATGTCTCCAGTAATTGACTTGTTTTAGTCTTTGTGAGTCCATGGAAACTTCATCCTGTGCCATGTCTCCAGTAAATGACTTGTTTTAGTCTTTGCGAGTCCATGGAAACTTCATCCTGTGCCATGTCTCCAGTAAATGACTTGTTTTAGTCTTTGTGAGTCCACGGAAACTTCATCCTGTGCCATGTCTCCAGTAAATGACTTGTTTTAGTCTTTGTGAGTCCACGGAAACTTCATCCTGTGCCATGTCTCCAGTAAATGACTTGTTTTAGTCTTTACGAGTCCACGGAAACTTCATCCTGTGCCATGTCTCCAGTAAATGACTTGTTTTAGTCTTTGTGAGTCCATGGAAACTTCATCTGGTGCCATGTCTCCAGTAAATGACTTGTTTTAGTCTTTGTGAGTCCACGGAAACTTCATCCTGTGCCATGTCTCCAGTAAATGACTTGTTTTAGTCTTTGCGAGTCCACGGAAACTTCATCCTGTGCCATGTCTCCAGTAAATGACTTGTTTTAGTCTTTGTGAGTCCACGGAAACTTCATCCTGTGCCATGTCTCCAGTAAATGACTTGTTTTAGTCTTTGTGAGTCCACGGAAACTTCATCCTGTGCCATGTCTCCAGTAAATGACTTGTTTTAGTCTTTACGAGTCCATGGAAACTTCATCCTGTGCCATGTCTCCAGTAAATGACTTGTTTTAGTCTTTGTGAGTCCATGGAAACTTCATCTGGTGCCATGTCTCCAGTAAATGACTTGTTTTAGTCTTTGTGAGTCCACGGAAACTTCATCCTGTGCCATGTCTCCAGTAAATGACTTGTTTTAGTCTTTGCGAGTCCACGGAAACTTCATCTGGTGCCATGTCTCCAGTAAATGACTTGTTTTAGTCTTTGTGAGTCCACGGAAACTTCATCCTGTGCCATGTCTCCAGTAAATGACTTGTTTTAGTCTTTGCGAGTCCACGGAAACTTCATCCTGTGCCATGTCTCCAGTAAATGACTTGTTTTAGTCTTTGTGAGTCCACGGAAACTTCATCCTGTGCCATGTCTCCAGTAAATGACTTGTTTTAGTCTTTGTGAGTCCACGGAAACTTCATCCTGTGCCATGTCTCCAGTAAATGACTTGTTTTAGTCTTTGTGAGTCCATGGAAACTTCATCCTGTGCCATGTCTCCAGTAAATGACTTGTTTTAGTCTTTGCGAGTCTACGGAAACTTCATCCTGTGCCATGTCTCCAGTAAATGACTTGTTTTAGTCTTTGTGAGTCCACGGAAACTTCATCCTGTGCCATGTCTCCAGTAAATGACTTGTTTTAGTCTTTGTGAGTCCATGGAAACTTCATCCTGTGCCATGTCTCCAGTAAATGACTTGTTTTAGTCTTTGCGAGTCTACGGAAACTTCATCCTGTGCCATGTCTCCAGTAAATGACTTGTTTTAGTCTTTGTGAGTCCACGGAAACTTCATCCGGTGCCATGTCTCCAGTAATTGACTTGTTTTAGTCTTTGTGAGTCCACGGAAACTTCATCCGGTGCCATGTCTCCAGTAATTGACTTGTTTTAGTCTTTGTGAGTCCACGGAAACTTCATCCGGTGCCATGTCTCCAGTAAATGACTTGTTTTAGTCTTTGCCAGTCCACGGAAACTTCATCCTGTGCCATGTCTCCAGTAAATGACTTGTTTTAGTCTTTGTGAGTAAATGACTTGTTTTAGTCTTTGTGAGTCCATGGAAACTTCATCCTGTGCCATGTCTCCAGTAAATGACTTGTTTTAGTCTTTGCGAGTCTACGGAAACTTCATCCTGTGCCATGTCTCCAGTAAATGACTTGTTT
>NC_084747.1:10947586-10952586 GCF_033978785.1 Entelurus aequoreus | reverse complement strand
ATGAGGTGGCGACTTGTCCAGGGTGTACCCCGCCTTTCGCCTGATTGTAGCTGAGATAGGCTCCAGCGCCCCCCGCGACCCCGAAGGGAATACGCGGTAGAAAATGGATGGATGGATGGATGCTTAAACTAAAAATAAACAAAAGGTAAGTGCCGCTAAGAAAAGGCATTGAAGCTTAGGGAAGGCTATGCAGAACGAAACTACAACTGAACTGGCTCTACAAAGTCATCAAAAACAGAATGCTGGGCGACAGCAAAGACTTACTGTGGAGCAAAAGACGGCGTCCGCAATGTACATTAAAAACCAGACTGCGTTTATCATTTCCGAAAGAAAGAAATGTTTCAAAAGCAACATTGTGTGTCTTTTTTTCTTGGGATTCATGTATGGCAGACCTGGGCAAGTTAAGGCCCGGGGGCCACATGCGGCCCGTTAAGCTTTTCAATCTGGCCCGCCGACATTCCCAAATCATTTATTTAGATGTTTAAGATGTGAAGTGTAGCTGCCATCATGATGTGCACTCATCTTTACACATGACCAGAAGTCTTCGACTATACTAAGTATTTCCATGCTTGGAATCTGCGCTTTTGCATGATATACTAGTTACTATGGTCATCTAATTAGTTACTATGGTCATCTAATTAGTTACTATGGTCATCTAATTAGTTACTATGGTCATCTAATTAGTTACCGTAATTTCCGGACTATAAGCCGCTACTTTTTCCCCTCGTTCTGGTCCCTGCGGCTTATACAAGGGTGCAGCTTATATACGGCCTGTTCTTCTCCGACACCGACGAAGAGGATTCCGGTGGTTTTAGTACGCAGGAGGAAGACGATGACACAATGATTAAAGACTGACTTTTCATATACCGGTAGGCTGGTTATTTTGATAACGTACAGGCGAGCACTTTGTATTACTTTGCACCGTTGTATTATTTGTACTCTGCACGAATGCTGTTCGCCATGTCAAAGATGTGAAAGTTTGATTGAATGATTGAAAGATTTATTGTTAATAAATGGGACGCTTTGCGTTCCCAAACAGTCATCTCTGTCCCGACAATCCCCTCCGTGGTAGCAGGAACCCCTATATACTACGCTAATTACACATCAAAACCCTGCGGCTTATAGTCGGGTGCGGCTTATATATGGAGCAATCTGTATTTGCCCCTAAATTTAGCTGGTGCGGCTTATAGTCAGGTGCGGCCTATAGTCCGGAAATTACGGTACTATGGTAATTGACGTCACAGCAGCTCAGACGAGGCACCAAGCAGTGTTGGGCGGGAAGCGTTTCCACAGACGCGGAAGGAGATTTTCACAACAAAGTTCCAAAGCTTAGTGATATATCAGATATGTCAGTTTGTAGGTGTTTATTTTGTACTCTTCGCATTCATATTTCACTGTTTGTTGCATTTTTGTTGCGTTTCACTTGATTGTAAAATATGTGGATGGAAAGGGGGTGTGGCGTTCATATTTTGTCAATATTCAGTGTTTTATCCTTTATAGAAAAATGTAAAATTACATTCTGTTTTTTAAGGCGGTCTGTCATGGCGTGTTTAGCATTCAATCAGACATTATTGTGAGGTTTTGTATTCGTGTTCCTAAAAATAGATATACCGGCCCCCAGACACATTTTTTTCTGTAAATGTGGCCCCCCGAGTCAAAATAATTGCCCAGGCCTGATGTATGGAATCATGTGGGCCAAGAGTTAAAAGACTGCGAAACTTTAATTACATTTCAAATTATTTTTGAAGAAATCAACTGGGAACGGATGCTAAGGATGTAAAATGAACATGTTGGAGCTTTTTCATTTTATATTTATTTTGTGATTAATGGAAAGCAATAAAATGTAGAACTACTTTTATAGTTTTTTACGTTTTCTATGCAGTATTTGTGGCAAGCCGACGCAAATAAACAAATGCATGGAAAGACCGCACACGTATAAAACGCTCCTTGGCTGCCTTTCATTCAGAGAAGCAAAGAAAAAGCCAAATTGAGTCATGTGACGCTGACTTTATTTCCCTCTGCGGACACTGTTGTTACTGTAAACCAGAGCTGTTAATGCCGACTGAGCAGTTTATCACAACATTGCTGCTGTTTTACCAAAGAGAGCGTCTTCATTTCTCACCCCCTCCACACCATGTGCAGAGCTCCGCCCCTCCGAGCACCTCCAGGTGGAGAGCTCCGTGTGGCTGCCGCTCAACGTGGCCTCCAACGCCAACGCCTCCGTCGGCTCGCAGGCGGTGGGCGTGACCAAGATCGCCAAGTCCGTCATCGCGCCGCTGGCCCGGCAGCACGTCTCCGTCTTCATGCTGTCCACGTACCAGACCGACTTCATCCTGGTGAGGAGGACTTCATATTCGACTTTCTCAACTGACAAAGTGTAAAAAGAAGTTAACAAAGTATGAAGATGTCGGCCACGTTTTTTAAGACCGCGTGTGTACGTCATAATGTTTGTTTGTTTTTTATCAGTTTTTGAAAGTAATTTGCGAAAATTGGTTTGAATTGTGTTGAGTCGAGTATCCGTTCTGATTCGAATCATAAACCCAAGAATCGGAATGAAATTGAATGGTGAGTCGTTGTAGGAGTCACGACCCTCCTGTTGTGTGCCGTCGACTGTAAAAAAACAACGTCCTTTTTCCGTCTTTTTCCCAATGTACCGTTCAATGCGGGTTCTGGAAAAAACTCGATTTACATTCGAATCGTGTTTTTTTAATTTAATTTTCTTTAAATCGATTTTAAAATGTTCAAGAATCAATTTTTAAAGAGTCGTTATTTTGAGACCGCGTGTGTACCTCATTCTTTTTTTAAATTTTTTTTATCAGTTTTTAAAAGTAATTTGCGAAAATTGGTGTGAATCGTGTTGAGTCGAGTATCCGTTCTGATTCGAATCATAAACCCAAAAATCGGAATGAAATTGAATCGTGAGTCGTTGTAGGAGTCACGACCCTCCTGTTGTGTACCGTCGACTGTAAAAAAACGTCCTTGTTCCGTCTTTTTCCCAATGTACCGTTCAATGCGGGTTCTGGAAAAAAAATCGATTTACATTCGAATCGTATTTTTTTAATTTTATTTTCTTTAAATGATTCCGAATCGTTTAAAATGTTCAAGAATCAATTTTTAAAGAGTCGTTATTTTGAGACCGCGTGTGTACGTCATACTGTTTTTTTATTTTTTTTATCAGTTTTTAAAAGTAATTTGCGAAAATTGGTTTGAATTGTGTTGAGTCGAGTATCCGTTCTGATTCGAATCATAAACCCAAGAATCGGAATTAAATTGAATCGTGAGTCGTTGTAGGAGTCACGCCCCTCCTGTTGTGTACCGTCGACTGTAAAAAAAAACCGTCCTTGTTCCGTCTTTTTCCCAATGTACCGTTCAATGCGGGTTCTGGAAAAAAACTCGATTTACATTCGAATCGTGTTTTTTTAATTGTATTTTCTTTAAATCGATTTTAAAATGTTCAAGAATCAATTTTTAAAGAGTCGTTATTTTGAGACCGCGTGTGTACGTCATACTGTTTTTTTATTTTTTTCATCAGTTTTTAAAAGTAATTTGCGAAAATTGGTGTGAATTGTGTTGAGTCGAGTATCCGTTCTGATTCGAATCATAAACCCAAGAATCGGAATGAAATTGAATGGTGAGTCGTTGTAGGAGTCACGCCCCTCCTGTTGTGTGACGTCGACTGTAAAAAAACAAAACGTCCTTTTACCGTCTTTTTCCCAACCCGTTCAATGCGGGTTCTGGAAAAAAACTCGATTTACATTAGAATCGTGTTTTTTTTATTTTATTTTCTTTAAATGATTCCGAATCGTTTAAAATGTTCAAGAATACATTTTTAAAAAGACTTTTTTTGAGACTGCGTGTGTACGTCATACTGTTTCTTTTAAATCAGTTTTTATAAGTAATTTGCGAAAATCGGTTTGAATTGTGTTGAGTCGAGTATCCGTTCTGATTCGAATCATAAACCCAAGAATCGGAATGAAATTGAATGGTGAGTCGTTGTAGGAGTCACGCCCCTCCTGTTGTGTACCGTCGACTGTAAAAAAAAACGTCTCTTTTCCATCTTTTTCCCAATGTACCGTTCAATGCGGGTTCTGGAAAAAAACTTGATTTACATTCGAATCGTATTTTTTTAATTTTATTTTCTTTAAATCGATTTTAAAATGTTCAAGAATCAATTTTTAAAGAGTCGTTATTTTGAGACCGCGTGTGTACGTCATACTGTTTTTGTTTTTTTTTCATCAGTTTTTAAAAGTAATTTGCGAAAATTGGTGTGAATTGTGTTGAGTCGAGTATCCGTTCTGATTCGAATCATAAACCCAAGAATCGGAATGAAATTGAATGGTGAGTCGTTGTAGGAGTCACGCCCCTCCTGTTGTGTGCCGTCGACTGTAAAAAAAAAATGTCCTTGTTCCGTCTTTTTCCCAATGTACCGTTCAATGCGGGTTCTGGAAAAAAACTCGATTTACATTAGAATCGTGTTTTTTAAATTTTATTTTCTTTAAATGATTCCGAATCGTTTAAAATGTTCAAGAATCAATTTTTAAAGAGACGTTTTTTTGAGACCGCGTGTGTACGTCATACTGTTTCTTTTAAATCAGTTTTTAAAAGTAATTTGCGAAAATTGGTGTGAATTGTGTTGAGTCGAGTATCCGTTCTGATTCGAATCATAAACCCAAGAATCGGAATGAAATTGAATGGTGAGTCGTTGTAGGAGTCACGCCCCTCCTGTTGTGTACCGTCGACTGTAAAAAAAAAACGTCCTTGTTCCGTCTTTTTCCCAATGTACCGTTCAATGCGGGTTCTGGAAAAAAACTCGATTTACATTAGAATCGTGTTTTTTAAATTTTATTTTCTTTAAATCGATTTTAAAATGTTCAAAAATCAATTTTTAAAGAGTCGTTATTTTGAGACTGCGTGTGTACGTCATGCTGTTTTTTTTATTTTTTTCATCAGTTTTTATAAGTAATTTGCGAAAATTGGTTTGAATTGTGTTGAGTCGAGTA
>NC_084747.1:10914305-10922566 GCF_033978785.1 Entelurus aequoreus | reverse complement strand
AAAAATATTACAATAGAATAAAAATAAAAAGCAACAGCGCGATATAAATATAATTCACTTCACTAATTCACTAATTCACAAATATAAGCAATGATTACATTGTGAAATGACATATTCTCATTTATATGCAGTGTGTGAAGAGAAGACTGGACCACATGTGTACATCAACGTGCAGAGGATTGGAGGTAATAAAGAACAAGAATAATATGATTACTGTCAACTTTTGATTGGGAAGTTCTCCACAAGTGTCATGAAGTCAAAGAAAGTTACCAAAACTGATTGAAATAGTTAGCATTTTTTGAATAGAAAATCAAGAGAAATTCAAGGCCTGTAAAATGGATATATAGAATTAAAGTATGTATAACTTACATTAAATACAGAATAACTTATCTGTGACATCCATCCATCTATTTTCTACCGCTTGTCCCTTACGGGGTCGCGGGGGGTGCTGGAGCCTATCTCAGCTGCACACGGACGGAAGGCGGGGTACACCCTGGACAAGTCGCCACCTCATCACAGGGCCAACACAGATAGACAGACAACATTCACACACTAGGGACCATTTAGTGTGGCCAATCACATTTTGGTATAAAATAAATGCATTGAAACAAATACACTAGCTAGATGCTAATTTACATTGGATTTGCCATATAGTCGCTATTGAATGTCAACATCTCCAAATAGGACAATTAAATGCTAAGATGCAGATTACAATTAGAGATATTCAATAATGGCTTTTTTGCCGATATCTGATATTCCAATATTGTCCAACTCTTAATTACAGATTCCGATATCAACCGATGCCGATATATACAGTTGTGGAATTAACACATTATTATGCCTAATTTTGTTGTGATGCCCCGCTGGATGCATTAAACAATGTAACAAGGTTTTCCAAGAGGATGGGACAAATGCAGAGGACAAATTTCACCACATCTAAGTGTGTGTGTGACAATCATTGGTACTTTAATCTTTCATCTTTTAAAATAAATCAACTCAAGTTATGGAAAAAAGTACCAACATGGCACTGCCATATTTATTATTGAAGTCACAAAGTGCATTTTTGTTTTAACATGCCTCAAAACAGCAGCTTGGAATTTGGGACATGCTCTCCCTGAGAGAGCATGAGGAGGTTGAGGTGGGCGGGGTTGTGGGGGGCGTGGTTGAGGTGGGGGGTTGAGGGTAGCGGGGGGTGTATATTGTAGCGTCCCGGAAGAGTTAGTGCTGCAAGGGGTTCTGGGTATTTGTTCTGTTGTGTTTATGTTGTGTTACGGTGCGGATGTTCTCCCGAAATGTGTTTGTCATTCTTTGGTGTGGGTTCACAGTGTGGCGCATATTTGTAACAGTGTTAAAGTTTTTTATAAGGCCACCCTCAGTGTGGCCTGTATGGCTGTTGACCAAGTATGGCTTGCCTTCGCTTGTGTGTGTGTGAAAAGCCGTAGATATTATGTGATTGGGCCTTGAAGGTTAATTGGTGCTCTGTACTTCTCCCTACGTCCGTGTACCACTCCGTACAGCGGCGTTTTAAAAAGTCATACATTTTACTTTTGGAAACCGATATCGATAATTTCCGATATTAAATTTTTAAGCATTTATCGGCCGATAATATCAGCAGTCCGATATTATCGGACATCTCTAATTACAATCAAAGAGCCACATGTACACATTCAATTGAATGACAATATACTTCCTGGCTATGACTACACCTTGGGGACGGCGTGGTGCGGTTGGGAGAGTGGCTGTGCCAGCAACCTGAGGGTTCCTGGTTCAATCCCCACCTCTAGTGGTTAGAGTGTCCGCCCTGAGATCGGTAGGTTGGAGTTCAAATCCCAGCCGAGTCATACCAAAGACTATAAAAATGGGACCCATTACCTCCCTGCTTGGCACTCAGCATCAAGGGTTGGAGTTGGGGGTTAAATCACCAAAATGATTCCCGGGCGCGGCGCCGCTGCCGCCCGCTGCTCCCCAAGGGGATGGGTCAAATGAATAGGACCAATTTCACCACATCTAGTGTGTGTGTGACAATCATTGGTACTTTAATCTTAATCTTAATCTTCTACCAACCTAGTCACGTCCGTTGTGTCCTTGAGCAAGACACTTCACCCTTGCTCCTGATGGGTCGTGGTTAGTGCCTGGCATGGCAGATCCCGCCATCAGTGTGTGAATGTGTGTGTGGATGTGGAAATAGTGTCAAAGCGCTTTGAGTACCTTGAAGGTAGAAAAGCACTATACAAGTATAACCCATTTACCATTTACCTTTAGGACAAACTGAACTGAATGCATGTTTGAAAACACAACAAGGAAACAAAATATAGCAACTTGACAACAGAGTTAAGTCTGTAATTGTAAATAACGAGTGTCCTTAAAGCGGAGCTGCTCTTTTTCTATTTTTTATTTATTTTGCCTATCATTCACAATTTTTAAGGGAAACAAGCGCACATATCTTTTTCTTTTTTTATGCACTCTTACTCATAAATAAAAATGCAGATTACCTGACACAAGACTTTGTAGTTGGTGGCTCTTCAGTCAATCAATCAATCAATCAATCAAGCAATGTTTACTTGTATAGCCCTAAATCACAAGTGTCTCAAAGGGCTGCACAAGCCACAACTACATCCTTGGCTCAGATCCCACATCAGGGCAAGGAAAAATTCAACCCAATGGGACAATGAGAAACCTTGGAGGGGACCGCAGATGTGGGGACATAATAGTAGAGAGTCCAGTCCATAGTGGATCCAACATAATAGTGAGAGTTCAGTCCATAGTGGATCTAACATAATAGTGTGAGAGTCCAGTCCATAGTGGATCCAACATAATAGTGAGAGTCCAGTCCATAGTGGATCTAACATAATAGTGAGAGTCCAGTCCATAGTGAGTCTAACATAATAGTGTGAGAGTCCAGTCCATAGTGGATCTAACATAATAGTGAGAGTCCAGTCCATAGTGGATCTAACATAATAGTGTGAGAGTCTAGTCCATAGTGGATCTAACATAATAGTGTGAGAGTCCAGTCAATAGTGGATCTAACATAATAGTGAGAGTCCAGTCCATAGTGGATCTAATATAATAGTGTGAGAGTCCAGTCCATAGTGGATCTAACATAATAAAGAGAGTCCAGTCCATAGTGGATCTAACATAATAGTGTGAGAGTCTAGTCCATAGTGGATCTAACATAATAGTGTGAGAGTCCAGTCCATAGTGGATCTAACATAATAAAGAGAGTCCAGTCCATAGTGGATCTAACATAATAGTGTGAGAGTCTAGTCCATAGTGGATCTAACATAATAGTGTGAGAGTCTAGTCCATAGTGGATCTAACATAATAAAGAGAGTCCAGTCCATAGTGGATCTAACATAATAGTGTGAGAGTCCAGTCCATAGTGGATCTAACATAATAGTGAGAGTCCAGTCCATAGTGGATCTAACATAATAGTGAGAGTCCAGTCCATAGTGGATCTAACATAATAGTGTGAGAGTCCAGTCCATAGTGGATCTAACATAATAAAGAGAGTCCAGTCCATAGTGGATCTAACATAATAGTGTGAGAGTTCAGTCCATAGTGGATCTAACATAATAGTGTGAGAGTCCAGTCCATAGTGGATCTAACATAATAGTGTGAGAGTCCAGTCCATAGTGGATCTAACATAATAGTGAGAGTCCAGTCCATAGTGGATCTAACATAATAGTGTGAGAGTCTAGTCCATAGTGGATCTAACATAATAGTGAGAGTCCAGTCCATAGTGGATCTAACATAATAGTGTGAGAGTCCAGTCCATAGTGGATCTAACATAATAGTGAGAGTCCAGTCCATAGTGGATCTAACATAATAGTGTGAGAGTCTAGTCCATAGTGGATCTAACATAATAAAGAGAGTCCAGTCCATAGTGGATCTAACATAATAGTGTGAGAGTCCAGTCCATAGTGGATCTAACATAATAATGAGAGTCCAGTCCATAGTGGATCTAACATAATAGTGAGAGTCCAGTCCATAGTGGATCTAACATAATAGTGAGAGTCCATTCCATAGTGGATCTAACATAATAGTGTGAGAGTCCAGTCCATAGTGGATCTAACATAATAAAGAGAGTCCAGTCCATAGTGGATCTAACATAATAGTGTGAGAGTCCAGTCCATAGTGGATCTAACATAATAGTGTGAGAGTGTAGTCCATAGTGGATCTAACATAATAGTGTGAGAGTCTAGTCCATAGTGGATCTAACATAATAGTGTGAGAGTCTAGTCCATAGTGGATCTAACATAATAGTGTGAGAGTCCAGTCCATAGTGGATCTAACATAATAGTGTGAGAGTCTAGTCCATAGTGGATCTAACATAATAGTGTGAGAGTCCAGTCCATAGTGCATCTAACATAATAGTGAGAGTCCAGTCCATAGTGGATCTAACATAAAAGTGAGAGTCCAGTCCATAGTGGATCTAACATAATAGTGTGAGAGTCCAGTCCATAGTGGATCTAACATAATAGTGTGAGAGTGTAGTCCATAGTGGATCTAACATAATAGTGTGAGAGTCCAGTCCATAGTGGATCTAACATAATAGTGTGAGAGTCCAGTCCATAGTGGATCTAACATAATAGTGTGAGAGTCCAGTCCATAGTGGATCTAACATAATAGTGTGAGAGTCCAGTCCATAGTGGATCTAACATAATAGTGTGAGAGTCTAGTCCATAGTGGATCTAACATAATAGTGTGAGAGTCCAGTCCATAGTGGATCTAACATAATAAAGAGAGTCCAGTCCATAGTGGATCTAACATAATAGTGTGAGAGTCCAGTCCATAGTGGATCTAACATAATAGTGTGAGAGTCCAGTCCATAGTGGATCTAACATAATAGTGTGAGAGTCCAGTCCATAGTGGATCTAACATAATAGTGAGAGTCCAGTCCATAGTGGATCTAACATAATAGTGAGAGTCCAGTCCATAGTGGATCTAACATAATAGTGAGAGTCCAGTCCATAGTGGATCTAACATAATAGTGAGTGTCCAGTCCATAGTGGATCTAGCATAATATTGTGAGAGTCCAGTCTATAGTGGCAGTGATTCTTAACCTGGGTTCGGAGGTCGAGACACACCCGACTCTTTGTGTAAATAAAAACGTCTCCCTATCGACGTATTACGGATACGGCAACAGCAGAAGTCACACTGATTTGCAGGTGTGTAATTTGTTGTGAGTTCATGCACTGTGTTGGTTTTGGTCTTTGAACAAGGTGATGTTTGCGCATGATTGCGTAAGAAAATCATAAAACTTTGTCTTGAATTTAAAAAAAAAATATATATATATATATTTTTCACCAAAGAAGGGTTCGGTGAATGCGCATATAAAACTGGTGGGGTCGGTACCTCCAACAAGGTTAAGAACCACTAATCTAACATATTAGTAGTGAGAGTCCAGTCCATAGTGGGGCCAGCAGGAGACCATCCCGAGCGGAGACAGGTCAGCAGCACAGAGATGTCCCCAACCGATGCACAGGCGAGCGGTCCACCCCAGGTCCAGACTTTGGACAGCCAGCGCTTCATCCGTGGTTACCGAACCTGTGCCCCCCCTCCACGAAGGAGAGGGGGGCAGCGCAGAAAAGAAACGGCAGATCAACTGGTCTAAAAGGGGGTCTATTTAAAAGTGAGCGTTTACAAATGAGTTTTAAGATGGGACTTAAATGCTTCTACTGAGGTAGCATCTCTAACTGTTACCGGGAGGGCATTCCATAGTACTGGAGCCCCAATAGAAAACGCTCTATAGCCCGCAGACTTTTTTTGGGCTCTGAGAATCACTAATAAGCCGGAGTTCTTACAACGCAGATTTCTTGCCGGGTCATATGGTACAATACAATCAGCAAGATAGGATGGAGCTAGACCGTGTAGTATTTTATACGTATGTAGTAAAACCTTAAAGTGTACAGGAAGCCAGTGCAGGTGAGCCAGTATAGGTATATATATATATGTATATATGTATATAAAGGTATATACAGTATAGGTGTAATATGATCAAACTTTGTTGTTCTTGTCAAAAGTCTAGCAGCCGCATTTTGTATCAACTGTAATATTTCAATGTTAGACATAGGGAGACCCCAAAATAATTTGTTACAGTAATGGAGACGAGACGTAACGAACGCATGAATAATGATCTCAGCGTCGCAAGTGGACAAAATGGAACTAATTTTAGCGATATTACGGAGATGAAAGAAGGCCGTTTTAGTAACACTCTTAATGTGTGACTCAAACGAGAGAGTTGGGTGGAAGATAATAATAAGAATTCAGTGGTGTTGGCGTTCCTTCACTTCCCATACTCGTCTTCTTTCCCGGGTTGTTTGGAAAGCGATGTAAAAGCTTTCCAGAATTCCGGTGGGTGGAGCAGCCTCAAACACGTTATCAGTCGTGGCGCCCCTTTTGACCAATCATAGAGGAGATACATGTACACATGACTCTGACCTGGACCTTACATTGCCAATGAGTGGCGGAGGAAGAGTATACCAAATCACATGTGACAACTTTCCACTTTTGTTTTGCTTTTTGTTATGACTGGGTCTCAAAGAGCCCAAACAGCCGAGATCAATAAAAAAAGCAAGCCATAGGGGAGTTTGGGTCTTAGGAGGCGACGACATTGTATCAGCATCACTGCATTGGTGATAGTTTGATTGACATGGACTTGCACTGCAAACCTAGTGGACTTGCTTATTAAGGCTTTAAAGGCCCAAGTGGAGAACAATTACATGGTTTTGCTTCCCCCTGTACATAAAAAAATATATATTTTTTCCCATCTTTTCACATCTTTATTTACAACAAATTACTAGGGTTGTACGGTATACCGTTACTGGTATAGTATCGGGTTACTAATGAATCAAAAACAGTACTATACTCTGTTTGAAAAGTACCAGGTCATGACGGCGTGACATTGCTGGTTTTACGAGCAGAGGAGCATGTTCGGCAGTGCACACACACACAGAGTACTTACAAGCAGACACAGTGTGTAGACAGAAAAGGGAGAACGGACGCATTTTGGTGTAAAAAGTAAAGATAAAGGTGAAGTTATAACACTGAAACACCCTCAGGAAGAGGTGCTTTAAGACATGGCTAATGTCCATCTGCAATGGGTAGTGTTTTAGCTACTTCTAAATCACTAATCCTTGTCTCCATGGCAACACATAAAGTGAGTCTCTTACAAGTATCATTATCACTGGAGGACGAGGAATAGCTAAACATGCTTCACTACACACCGTGGGAGGATACGATAGCTCGCCGCTAACAGCAAGCTAGCACCCCTGAATGTAAACAAATGCCCAAGGTGGATCTACACCTAACATCCACTGTGATGATACCAAGTACAATAGCTTATCTAGTCGATACTACTATGATTACATCGATATTTTTTATCGTCACAAAATCTTTTTTCCTTTTTTTTTAAATGTATATTATGTTTATAAACTCAGTAAATATGTCCCTGGACACATGAGGACTTTGAATATGACCAATGTATGATCCTGTAACTACTTGGTATTGGAGCGATACCAACATTTGTGGTATCATCCAAAACTAATGTAAAGTATCAAACAACAGAAGAATAAGTGATTATTACATTTGATCAGAAGTGTGGATATAACATGTTTAAAGAGAAAATAAGCAGATATTAACAGTAAATGAACAAGTAGATTAATAATCAATTTTTACAGCTTGTCCCTCATGATGTAGACAAAATAACAAAATTATAAATGTGTTAGTGCATACGTCAGCAGACTAATTAGGAGTCTTTGTTGGTTTACTTACTAAAAAAAAAGTTGTCTCATATGTTCACTATTTTATTTAAGGACAAAATTGCAATAATAAACATATGTTTCATGTACCATAAGATTTTTTGTTAAAATAAAGCCAATAATGCCATTTTTTGTGGTCCCCTTTATTTGGAAAAGTATCGAAAAGTACCGAATTATAAACAATTATAAACGTAGTAAATACTTTGATTTGCAATTTTGTCCAAGCTAAAGTGTGTTTGTGTTGTTTGTGTCCTGCAGACGTCCAGCAGCTGTTTGGTCATCCAGAAGAACTGCAGGGAGGGAGCTCCACTCTGAAGCAGGAGGCTCCTCAGCCCCCCCACATTAAAGAGGAAGAGGAGGAACTCTGGATCACTCAGGAGGGAGAGTGTCTTCTAGGACTGGATGAAACTGATCTCACCAAGTTGCCACTGACTATTGTCTCTGTGAAGACTGAAGATGATGAAGAGAAACCACAAGTAGACAACCTCTTAGCTCCACTAT
>NC_084747.1:10899305-10909305 GCF_033978785.1 Entelurus aequoreus | reverse complement strand
GTGTTTTTCAACCACTGTGCCGCGGCACACTAGTGTGCCGTGAGATACAGTCTGGTGTGCCGTGGGAGATAATCTAATTTCACCTGTTTGGGTTAAAAATATTTTTTGCAAACAAGTAATTATAGTCTGCAAATGATGTGTTGTTGTTGAGTGTCGGTGCTGTCTAGAGCTTGGCAGAGTAACCGTGTAATACTCTTCCATATCAGTAGGTGGCAGCCGGTAGCTAACTGCTTTGTAGATGTCGGAAACAGCAGGTCAAAAGGTATCTAATGCTTAAACCAAAAATTAAAAAAAGGTGAGTGCCCCGAAGAAAAGGCATTGAAGCTTAGGGAAGGCTATGCAGAACGAAACTAAAACTGAACTGGCTACAAAGTAAACAAAAACAGAACGCTGGACGACAGCAAAGACTTACTGTGGAGCAAATACGGCGTCCACAATGTACATCCGAACATGACATGACAATCAACAATGTCCCCACAAAGAAGGATAAAAACAACTGAAATATTCTTGACTGCTAAAACAAAGTAGATGCGGGAAATATCGCTCAAAGGAAGACATGAAACTGCTACAGGAAAATACCAAAAAAAGAAAAAAAGCCACCAAAATAGGAGCGCAAGACAAGAACTAAAACACTACACACAGGAAAACAGCAAAAAAGTCAAAATAAGTCAGGGTGTGATGTGACAGGTGGTGACAGTACACCTACTTTGAGACAACAAGAGCTATGGTTGGTTATGGTTTAAAGTCATACCCAACAATTGCGACAACGACTTTTTACTGTCAACTGAGTTTAGTTTTTTAATGATTTATGCTGGTGGTGTGCCTCTGCATTTTTTTCAATGCAAAAACTGTGCCGTGGCTCAAAAAAGGTTGAAAAACACTGACTTAGATGACCATAGTAACTAATTAGATTACCATAGTAACTAATTAGATTACCGTAGTAACTAATTAAATGACAATAGTAACTAGTATATCATGCAAAAGCGCAGATTCCAAGCATTGAAATAGTTTGTATAGTTGAAGACTGTGAAAACATCACTGCACATCATAATGGCAGCTACACTTTCCATCTTAAAGATCTAAAAAAATGTTTTGGGGAATGTCCGGCGGGCCAGATTGAAAAGCTTAACGGGCCTCATGTGGCCCCCCGGGCCTTAATTTGCCCAGGTCTGATGTACACTTTTGTAATCCAAAAGAAAGAGGAGGAAAACGCCATCCATGTTGTTCCGTAACTAATCAAAGTTGTGTAGCTGCAGCTAACTCATGAGAGAATCTGTTATTGTACACACAGCAGATCATCCTTTTTAGGGGACATCTCACATGGCATTAATATGACACGAAGGGGAAACAAGTTGTGAAAACAAACAAAAAGCACAAAGTGAGGATATCTGGGGCCGTACTTATCAAGCTTCTCAGAATTACTCCTAAGAAGTCTGCTAAGAGTTGACTTAAGAGTAAATAAATTCTTCGCTGAAAGCTGCACTTAAAAGTTAGTTATCAAGCGTCTTACTCACACTTTCAGCGAAGTGTAGGACTGAATCTTAAGTGTCACACTCAGAGCTGAATTACGACATTACTATGTGCCGTAAACGGAATTTTAGGTGACGTCATTTCTGTGTCCATAGAAATGACCAATCACGGAAGGGAATCCGTTGTCTAAGAATAAAGAAATATCTTGGAAATATTTAAGTGGACAATGGGAGTGTATATTTTGACAATAAACTACAAAATAATACAAAACAAACTAGTCCCCGCTCCCTCTCTTCTATCGCCCACACACTCACTGACGTCACTCACCTCACGGCCACACACATACGCTACTGTCATAACATTTTCTTTCCAATTCATTAATTAGGCAACTAATTTGAAACTGGTGTGGGTGGCTCTATATATACTAGCCCACTGCAGCCACATGCAGAAATCAACATGGAATCGAAAAGTATTAAATATGTGACAAAAATAATACCCGCTCTGTCTAAACGATACCGTTTGATCAGCTGCTCGTCATCAAACAAATCCAGAACATCGTTCCGCTCCCTGAATGTTCGCGCACGTCTCTCTCGCCTCAGTGCCATCCCCTGCTGGCAACTCCTAACCACTTAAGACACCTCTGAAGGTCTCTTAAATATCGTGGAGAGTAGGAGTGATTCTTAGACTTAAGAACGTTGATAAAAAGCTTTTATTCTGAAGTTTGAGAGTAGGACTAAATTTCGCAAATTCTCAGGACTTAAGTGTAAAATGGCACTCTAAGAAGCTTGATAAGTACGGCCCCTGGCGTGTATGTTTGCCACTAACTCTTTCACCTGCTATACGTACATAAACAAAAGCAATATTGAATGTTTGCCCGCCATCTGGGAGGGGAACACTATAGGTCACATTTCCACTTTCGTGTTTCATTGCTTTGAGTTTGTATTAGGGTTGTCTCGATACCAATATTTTGGTACCAGTACCAGAATGTATTTTGAAACTTTTCGATACTTTGCTAAATAAAGGGTACCACAAAAAATTGCATTATTGGCTTTATTTTAACAAAACATACGGTACATTAAACATTTGTGTCAGGTTCAAACACTGATGACATCTATTAAACAAGACAAGAGGCAAATAATTAAACAGAGACAGAATTCAATTTGGACTCAATATTGAGGAGAGTCGTCTGTACACTGTACCCTTGTACATTATCTCAGCACGCTCTGCCAAAAGATTGCACTCCTTTTATTTTGGACCCTCCCCGACCACATGGCCACCGCTGTTTCCAAAGGACAAAGGTCGCAAAAAGTTCACAGAAAAGGTCGTAAACAATTCGCAGAAAAGGTCAGTTCAAAAAGAGTTCGTAAAATAGTTCAAAAAGAGGTCCATAAAATAGTTCAAAAAGACGTTCGTAAACCAGTTCAAGAAGAGGTCGCCTGGAGGGGAGTCTGGTCCTGCTTCCTCTCCGCTTTCAAGTCCTTGGGTTAGAACTATATATTTCTGTTGATTACCATACATGAAGGAAAACAGAACACCTTCATTTTGCTTCCCCCCCTACACAGTGGAGTTTTACGAGCCTTACTCTTGATAGGTTTCAAAGACAGCTTTTGTCTTCTCACCAGACCCTCAATGTAACACAAAGTTTTTGTGATAATTTAGAAACAATTTTTCTAACAATATGTTTATTATTGCAATGGAAGAACAATTCAGTCCTTAAATAAAATAGTGAACATACTAGACAACTTGTCTTTTAGGAGTAAGTAAACAAACAAAGGCTCCTAATTAGTCTGCAGTAACATATTGTGTCATTTATACACCTATTATTTTGTCAACATTATGAGGGACAAACTGTAAAAATGGCTTATTAATCGACTTGTTCATTTACTGTTAACATCTGCTTATTATTTGAACATGTTCTATCTACACTTCTGTTAAAATGTAATAATCACTTATTCTTCTCTTCTTTGATACTTTACATTAGTTTTGGATGATACCACAAATTTAGGTATGGATCCGATACCAAGTAGTTAGAGGATCATACATCCATCCATCCATTTTCTACCGCTTGTCCCAATCGCGGTCGCGGGGGGTGCTGGAGCCTATCTCAGCTGCATTCGGGCGGGGTACACCCTAACGGTCATAATTTAAGTTATCGTGTCCAGGAACGTATTTCCTGAGTTTATGAATATAATATGATTTTTTTTTTTTTAAAGAAAAAAGATTTTGTGACGATAAAAAATATCGATGTAATCATAGTAGTATCGACTAGATACGCTCTTGTACTTGGTATCATTACAGTGGATGTCAGGTGTAGATCCACCCATGGCATTTGTTTACATTGTGACGCCGGTGAGCTATCGTATCCTCCTACGGTGTGTAGTGAAGCATGTTTAGATATTCCTCGCCCTGCTGGGATGTGCGCTGCCGAACGTGCTCCTCTGCTCGTAAAACCAGCAATGTCGCTGCGTGACGACGACGCGCCGTCATGCCTGTAAAAAAAACTATGGCGAACCGGTACTTTTCAAACAGAGTATAGTACCGTTTTTGATTCATTAGCACCGCGATACTATACCAGTACCGGTATACCGTACAACCCTACTTTGTACATAAAAAAGATAAATAAACAAAAATTTAAAAACTAAATGTTTTTTCTCGAGAGTGTTTTCTCATGTGAGGCGACTAAATGTTCCTTTCACAATAGTTTTGCATCAAACTTAGCAAGTTTCTTCACCCACGTGCATTGTGCTGCGTTTGGTCAAATTGCTTATTAGAGACAATCTTTTACCACAAACTAAACAACTAAATGGTTTTTGTCCAGTGTGTTTCAGTAAGTGTAGAGCCAAACCAGGTCTGGGAAAAAAGCTTTTACCACAAACTGAGTAATTCAATGTTTTTTCCCTTCAGTGTGCGTTCTCTTGTGTTCAGTCCAATGGCTCTTAGTCCTAAACTTTTTACCACAAACTGAACAACTAAACACATTTTCAGCAGTGTGCCTTTTCATATGTTTAGTCAAACTTCCCTTTTGAAAAAAGCTTATACCACAAACTAAACAATTGAAAGTTTTTTCTCCTGTGTGTGTTCTCATGTGTTGAGTCAAATTCCACTTTACAGAAAAGCTTTTACCACAAACTGAGCAGTTAAATGGCTTCTCTCCGGTGTGTGTTCTCAAGTGTTCAGTCAAATGGCTCTTCTGAGTAAAGCTTTTACCACAGACTGAACAATGAAACGGTTTCTCTCCTGTGTGCTTTCTCATGTGTAGCATCAAACTTGGTTTTGAAATGAAACTTTTTGCGCAAACTGTGCAATTAAATGGTTTTTCTCCTGTGTGCGTTTTCATGTGTTGAGTCAGGCAGCTCCTGTGAGTGAAGGTTTTTGCGCAAACTGAACAATTAAATGGTTTTTCTCCAGTGTGCGTTCTCGTGTGTTCAGTCAAATTGCTCTTCAAAGTAAAGCTTTTGCCACAAACTGAACAGATAAATGGTTTTTCTCCCGTGTGCATTCTCATGTGTTGAGTTAAAAGGCTTTCTTTACTTAAGTTTTTACCACAAACGGAGCAGCTCAAACCTTTTTTACCTCTCTTCTTTTTTGAGTGTTTGTTGTCAGTGTGAGTCCTCATATCACCTTCACAGTCTGTATCGCTGCTCAAAGACACTTCAACCTCATCTTCAGCCTCACTATCTGATAGTGGCGCTAAGAGGTTGTCTCCTTGTGGTTTCTCCTCATCATCTTCAGTCTTCGCCGAGACAACAGTCAGTGGCAACTTGGTGAGATCAGCTTCATCCAGACACTCTCCCTCCTGAGTGATCCAGAGTTCCTCCTCTTCCTTTTTAATGCAGGGTGGTTGTGGAGTCTCCTGCTTCAGAGTGGAACCATCCCCCTCTGGCTGAGGGGGAAGCTCTTCTGGATGACCAATCAGCTGCTGGACCTCTGCGGACACAAACACACTTGTTAGCTCGGACATGATCCATGAGATGTTTCTCCTTGAACTCGCTTCACACTTTCTTGTATGTGAGCTATTGGCTCCCACGGTTAACAGATTAAATAGATCAATTTTTCTAGGAAAAAAATCAAAATTGTTTTTATTTTGTTGCTTAGATTAATCAGTGTTTTTCAACCTTTTTTGAGACAAGGCACATTTTTTGCGTTGAAAAAATCCGGAGGCACACCACCAGCAGAAATCATTAAAAAACGAAACTCAGTTGACAGTAAAAAGTCGTTGTCGCAATTGTTGGATATGAATTCAAACCATAACCATAACCGAGCATGCATCACTATAGCTCTTGTCTCAAAGTAGGTGTACTGTCACCACCTGTCACATCACGCCGTGACATATTTGGAGTGTTTCTGTGTTTTCCTGTGTGTAGTGTTTTACTTCTTGTCTTGAGCTCCTATTTTGGTGTTGATTGTCATGTCATGTACGGATGTACTTTGTGGAGGCCATCTGCTCCACACGCTGTAAGTCTTTGCTGTCGTCCAGCATTGTGTTTTTGTTTACTTTGTAGCCTGTTCAGTTTTAGTTCCGTTCTGCATAGCCTTCCCTAAGCTTCAATGCCTTTTCTTAGGGGCACTCACCTTTTGTTTGTTTTTGGTTAAAGCATTAGACACCTTTTTACCTGCACTCTGCTTCCCGCTGTTTCCGACATTTTACTGAGTGTTGTTAAAAGGAAAGGCCATGTAACACAGGGGTGAACATGCCCTTTCCCAACTACTTTGTCACGTGTTGCAGCCATGAAATTCTAAGTTAATTATTATTTGCAAAAAAAAATAAAGTTTATGAGTTTGAACATCAAATATTTTGTCTTTGTAGTGCATTCAATTGAATATGGCTTGAAAAGGATTTGCAAATCATTGTATTCCGTTTATATTTACATCTAACACAATTTCCCAACTCATATGGAAACGGGGTTTGTATATTGATGCATGCTTGGTTATGCTTTAAAGTCCGCTTTTCACCCAGTCCAACGAATGCTGGCCCAGTCACATAATATGTGCGGCTTCAGCACGCACACATGTGTGAATGCAACGCATACTTGGCCAACAGCGATACAGGTTACACTGACGGTGCCCGTATAAATAACTTTAACACTGTTAGAAATATGTGCCACACTGTGAATCCACACCAAACAAGAATGACAAACACATTTCGGGAGAACATCCGCACCGTAACACAACATAAACACAACAAAACAAATACCCAGAATCCCATGCAGTCCTAACTCTTCCGGGCTGCAATATACACCCCCGCTACCACCAAAACCCCCCAACCCCGCCCACCTCAAGTGGGTAGCGGGGGTGTATATTGCAGCCCGGAAGAGTTAGGACTGCATGGGATTCTGGGTATTTGTTTTGTTGTGTTTATGTTGTGTTACGGTGCGGATGTTCTCCCGAAATGTGTTTGTCATTCTTGTTTGGTGTGGATTCACAGTGTGGCGCATATTTCTAACAGTGTTAATGTTATTTATACGGGCACCGTCAGTGTGACCTGTATCGCTGTTGGCCAAGTAAGCGTTGCATTTACGTGTGTGTGCGTACAGAAGTCGCACATTATTTTGTGATCGGGCCGGCACGTTTTTGGAATGGATGAAAAGCAGACGTGACGACAGCTCGTAGAGGACATTAAAGGCAGTGCCTTTAAAGCACGCCCCCAGGACTGTGGTCCGGGTGCACTACGAGGTATAATGACTGATGAACACCTTCGTTCGATAATGAAGGTTGCCTCAGCTCAAAGCCTGAGCCCCGACATTAATGAACTAGCATCCAAGAAAAGATGGCAGGTATCTGGCTTGGGCACATCAGATTAGATCAGTGTGTTGCAAACTGAGCAGTTTAAAGTCCTGAATGGTTATATTATTCATTGTTATTTTATTTTCTAATTTATTAGCCTGTGGATTAAGTTAATATTGATATTTACCTCAGAAGGCTGCAAATAGAAAAGAGGCATTACATTTTTATTTAAATTGTATTTGATATGCCATTTATATTTTTGTATTATTATTATTATAATTATTTGAAACTCGATTTTGCATGTCACTATAAAGTTATATAAGCCTTGCTTGTTCAATATTCAATGCAAAACTTGTTTGAGTCCCTATTAAAAGGTTAATTTGTTCAACCTTGGCCCGCGGCTTTGTTCAGTTTTACATTTTGGCCCACTCTGTATTTGAGTTGGACACCCCTGCGCTAGAGAATGAAGAGTGCTTGAAACTCCGCATGACAACATCTCCGGCCGGTGCCACACCCACAAAATGCCGAAGCAACCATTTCCACATCAACACAGTATGAAAAAACTAGTCAACAACAGAAGGAGATAACGTCCGCAGGAACCTACCACATAGCGAAGGACATACACTATTTGAGTTCCTATTATGCAGCTCATTTTTATTTTTCATCATGCACAAAAGTGCACTTTATTTGTTTTAAACTATTGTAGTGGCGTTCTGTGCAAAAAGTGCACTTTAATTTAGTGTTGTTTTGATATGTCATCTTAGTGACATCATGCACAAAAGTGCACTAATAGCTTGTTTTAAAATGTCTCTGACAATCTTGCACTTTCTGTTTTGGAAATGACATGAATGTTTGTGCCACTGCTTAGTAACTGTTTAATAAATACACTTTTGCTAAATTGACTTAGTTGTGGTTTCCCTCTCTGCATGAAAGTTTAAAAGTAGCATATATGAAAGAAGAATGTTTAAATGTAGACACATAGAATCATCATACTGCTGTGATTATATGCATCAAGTGTTCATTCAAGGCTAAGGCAAAATATCCACATATATATGGTGTATCGTGACATGGCCTAAACATATCCACATATATATGGTGTATCGTGACATGGACTAAACATATCCACATATATATGGTGTATCGTGACATGGACTAAACATATCCACATATATATGGTGTATCGTGACATGGCCTAAACATATCCACATATATATGGTGTGTCGTGACATGGACTAAACATATCCACATATATATGGTGTATCGTGACATGGCCTAAACCGGGGGTCGGCAACCCGCGGCTCTAGAGCCGCATGCGGCTCTTTAGCGCCGCCCTAGTGGCTCTCTGGAGATTTTTCAAAAATGTATGAAGAATGGAAAAAGATGAGGGGGAAAAAAAAAAAAATCAATTTTTTTATTTTAGTATGGTTTCTGTAGGAGGACAAACATGACACAAACCTCCGTAATTGTTATAAATCACACTGTTTATATTAAATATGCTTCACTG
The DNA here is from genome assembly GCF_033978785.1 of Entelurus aequoreus. Lineage (NCBI taxonomy): Eukaryota > Metazoa > Chordata > Actinopteri > Syngnathiformes > Syngnathidae > Entelurus > Entelurus aequoreus. The sequence goes on along the minus strand of NC_084747.1, from coordinate 10,900,607 downwards.
ATTCAAGTATTTGGCGAGCGCCGTTTTGTCCTACTTATTTTGGCGGTCCTTGAACTCACCGTATAGTCTGTTTACATGCATAACTTTCTCCGACTTTCTAGGACGTGTTTTATGCCACTTCTTTTTCTGTCTCATTTTGTCCACCACACTTTTAACGTTGTACATGAGTGCACAAAGGTGAGTTTTGTTGATATTATTGACTTGTGTGAAGTGCTAATCAGACATATTTGGTCACTGCATGACTGCAAGCTAATCGATGCTAACATGCTATTTAGGCTAGCTATATGTACATATTGCATCATTATGCCTAATTTGTAGCTATATTTGAGCTAATTTAGTTTCCTTTAAGTCCTCTTAATTAAATGTATATCTCATGACACATGTAATATGGCTTTTAATTTTTTGCGGCTCCAGACAGATTTGTTTTTGTTTTTTTGGTCCAATATGGCTCTTTCAACATTTTGGGTTGCCGACCCCTGGCCTAAACATATCCACATATATATGGTGTATCGTGACATGGCCTAAACATATCCACATATATATGGTGTATCGTGACATGGACTAAACATATCCACATATATATGGTGTATCGTGACATGGACTAAACATATCCACATATATATGGTGTATCGTGACATGGACTAAACATATCCACATATATATGGTGTATCGTGACATGGACTAAACATATCCACATATATATGGTGTATGGTGACATGGACTAAACATATCCACATATATATGGTGTATCGTGACATGGACTAAACATATCCACATATATATGGTGTATCGTGACATGGCCTAAACATATCCACATATATATGGTGTATCGTGACATGGACTAAACATATCCACATATATATGGTGTATCGTGACATGGACTAAACATATCCACATATATATGGTGTATCGTGACATGGACTAAACATATCCACATATATATGGTGTATCGTGACATGGACTAAACATATCCACATATATATGGTGTATCGTGACATGGACTAAACATATCCACATATATATGGTGTATGGTGACATGGACTAAACATATCCACATATATATGGTGTATCGTGACATGGACTAAACATATCCACATATATATGGTGTATCGTGACATGGCCTAAACATATCCACATATATATGGTGTATCGTGACATGGACTAAACATATCCACATATATATGGTGTATCGTGACATGGACTAAACATATCCACATATATATGGTGTATCGTGACATGGACTAAACATATCCACATATATATGGTGTATCGTGACATGGACTAAACATATCCACATATATA
>NC_084747.1:10854305-10894305 GCF_033978785.1 Entelurus aequoreus | reverse complement strand
CAAGATAAAATTGATTGAATAATGTTGCTTTTAACACAGGGGTGTCAAACTCGTTTTTATTGAGGGCCACGTCGCAATTATGGATGCCCTCAGCGTAACCGTGTATATATATTGTTGCGACTGGCCAGTATTCCCTCTCAGGGAATTAAAGTCACTGGTCAATCCCAAGTTATTTCGATGACATACAGTATATGCTGAGTAAGAAGGACCATCAAGACAGAATAGGAATGTTATCAAGTTTTACTGAAGCTTCAGGAGACTAGCCCACATCAATGCAGTCATACCGTCATCTCGGGATGGTCTAACATTCAAACGGAAAGAAATTACTTCTTGAATCGGAAAGCAGTCCCCCCAGAAAGGAATGCCTAAAACACTACACAGACTTCTGTAGACAAAGAGAAACTGGTATACAGAGTATACATGGAAAAATACTAGCTGCTCCAAACATGACTATGAATAAAGAAAGAACTCTTAAACATATATGCATTCTCCACAATATGAATATGACCGTATAATAGATTTGTCACACAATTGGAAAATTCTTATATTTTTTACAGATTGATGGATAACTTGCCTTGAAATTGTAAGTCAACATGGCAAGCAGATATCAAGTGTTTCTTTTTGACCCCCTTCCCAAAAAAAGAGTCTTGGAACCTCAGATGATATTAAAGTGTAGAACATATGCAATTGCATGTGCAATGTTTTTCTGTCAAAAATTAAAAAATAAATACATCTAGCCAGAAAGTACTTTTTATTTTTTATTTCCAGCCTTTCACAAGCCACCTAAAATGAAATGTTGAGCCACATAAAAATGAAGTGGAGGGCCACTTTAAATGATGTGGAAGGACAGATCAGACCCTTGACAACTGTGCTTTAATATGTTGAATGTCATTATAATGACTGACAGGAGTTTTTGTGTAAAAATAGACAGTTTTATGTCTTCCACAGCTCCTTTACCACATGGGTTTCCCCAGGGCTCAATCCTTGCCCCAATCTTATTTGCGCTTTACCTTCTCCCCCTTGGTTCTATTTTTAGGAAGTACGATATTGCATTTCATTTTTATGCCGATGATTGCCAGATTTATTTTCCCATGGCACAAAATAACAAGGTTCAACGTCTTATTGACTGCCTGCACGAAATCAAAGCCTGGCTTTCACCTAACTTCCTGAGCCTAAATGAAGACAAAACAGAAGTTATGTTGTTCGGTCCAAGTCGCTCCCCCTCCCCCAACGTTGACCTCAGCACTTTGACCCCGTATCTCAGCGACTGTGCACAAACCTGGGGGTAAAGTTCGACTCAGATTTTAATTTCGAAAAACAAATCAGCAGCGTCGTACAAAAAAGCTTTTATCAATTACGCCAAATAGCGAAAGTGAAACCGCTTCTATCGGGACATGATCTCGAGAAATTAATCCACGCCTTTATCTCGACTCGTTTAGACTACTGCAATGCCCTGTACGTAGGCATTAGCCAGGCCTGCAGCTCGTGCAGAACTCTGCTGCTCGTCTGCTAACACAGACCCGCAGACGTGAGCACATCACCCCTATATTAGCGTCCCTTCACTGGCTCCCTGTGCGTTACAGAATCAACTTTAAACTCCTTTTATTTGTTTTTAAATGTCTAAACAACCTCGCGCCAACATATCTCTCCGACCTCCTTCAGCCTTACTGCCCCACCCGATCCCTAAGATCAGCCGATCAGCTGCTGCTGACGGTCCCGGACACAAGGCTGAAGCTTAGAGGTGACAGAGCTTTCGCTGCTGCTGCTCCCAAGCTCTGGAACGACCTACCTCTGAGTGTTAGACAAGCCTCCTCTCTTCCTGTTTTTAAATCTCTCTTAAAAACATACTTTTATTCCATAGCTTTTAACAAAGAGTGATACCCATCCTGCAATGGTGCCCCATAATACACCTGCTGTGAACCTGTTTTTATATTTTATTTATTTATTTTTATCGTGTTCTGTTTGTGTTGTGTTGTGTTTGCTCGGTTCTCGTATTATTTTTAACCTGCCCATTGTACAGCACTTTGGCTACCCCTGTGGTAAATTTTAAATGTGCTTTATAAATAGAGTTGATTTGATTTGATTTATAATCACAATAAAACACAGGGCAATTTTGGCAATCAAATATTTATTTTAATCAGCATTTGCAGAACAATATACAAAATAATACAATAAACAAAATAACAAAAGTATTCCCTTTTTCTCCTTCACTACATAAAGTTTTGAGTCACACAAAACGCATATCTAACATGAACATTAAACTATTTGTGATATCATCACTCAGGTATCGATCTGGTACCTATGGTGCCCTTGGTATCGATAACATCGATATTTGGATTGATCTGCCCATTCTTAAAATTTGCGCTTATATCTTGGTTTTGACGAGATTCTTTTTTTTGCTTTATTTTTAAATGCTAAACCAAACTATCCTAAACTAAAATAAATATAAATACCAAAACAGTATTATACACTTCCCAGCCACAGTAGTACTAAATTAGACAAGTCAGGAGCCATTTTGAAAAACAACATTTTAATTTTGCTTCATAAAACCACTTCTTCGCCAGCACATGTACATAACTACCTACAGTATATCTATACTATGATTATGGCTGTGTTTTCTCCAGCATATTGAAAATCTGTGTAAATGTTTCTCACTTAATTCTGTTTTGGAATATGTAATATTACTCACAAACAACCCATCAAATGTGTGTAGCTGCTTTTCTTATCACCACTCACTAATGAGATAATCTGGTATCATACACACAGGGGCTCACTTTTTGGGTGACTTCTTACATATGACGTTACACTTCCATGGTGTAATAATCTTGTTGCACAAACTGGACAGGAATTTATATTTTCTGTTGTGTGTCTGCATGTGTGCGAGCAGTCATTTCTTACACCAATAACCTTAACCACGAACGGAGCATTTAAAAGGTTCTTCTCCATGAGTGCTAAAATGACTCCCTGTTTAGAGAACCTTTTACTACAAATTGAAGAAAGGGTTTTTGTGTGTGTTTCAGCATGTGTTGACCCTAAAATGTTATGTCTTAGATGTATTGATGGGAGCCTATCCCGACTTGCAGCTGGTATAGGCTCTAGCCACCCCCGCTACCCTAAGAGGGACAAGCGGTAGAAAAATGGATGGATGGATAGAAGACTTGTATTGAAGACTTCACAATAAAGAAGTCTTTGAGAGTTTTCGCCACCGTTAAGCAACTAAAAGGTTACTTGTGCTACCATAGTTGCCTTCTGGGTAAATCAGTTACCACAAATTTAGCAACTCATTGTTTTTTCTCCTGAGTGTGTTCTCATGTGATGAGACAAAGTTCCACTTTGAGTGTAACTTTTACCGCATATTGAACATTTGAATGGTTTTTCTCCAGTGTGAGTTCTTATGTGTCTTACCATGTCTGCATTATAAAGGAATCTTTTGTTACAGACTGAACAACTAAATTGTTTTTCTCCAGTGTGTTTCATTGTGTGTCGGGTCCAACCAGCTCTGGAAAAAAAGCTTTTGCCGCAATCTGAGCAATTAAATGGTTTTTCTCCAGTGTGCGTTCTCATGTGTTGGGTCAAATTGCTATTTTTAGTGAAGCTTTTGCCACAAACTGAACACTTGATTGGGTTTTCTTCTGTGTGTGCTCTCATGTGTTCGGTCAAATACCTCTTCTGTGAAAAGCTCTTGTCGCAAACTGAGCAGATGAACGGTTTTTCTCCAGTGTGCGCTCTCATGTGGTCAGACAAAATGCTCCTTTGAGCATAGCTTTTACCACAAATTGAACAACTAAATGGTTTTTCACCCAAGTGTGTTCTCACGTGGTAAGTTAAATTGCTTTTTTTAGTAAAAATTTTGCCACAAAATGAGCAGCTCCAACTTTTTACTGTCTTCTCTTTATGGTGTTTGCTGTCAGTCCTCATATCACCTTCACAGTCTGTGTCGCTGCTCAAAGTTTCTTCAACCTCGTCTTCAGCCTCACTATGTGAGAGCGGCGCTAAAATGTTGTCTGCTTGTGGTTTCTCTTCGTCATCTTCAGTCTTCACCGTGACAACCGTCAGTGGAAACTTGGTGAGATCAGCCTCCTCCAGTCCTAGATGACACTCTCCTTCTTGTGAGATCCAAAGTTCATCTTCTTCCTCTTTAATGTGGGGGGGCTGTGACGCTTCCTGCTTCAAAGTGGAGCTCCCCCCCAGCGACTGAGAAGAAAGTTCTTCAGGATGACCAATCAGCTGCTGGACATCTGCGAGACACAACACAAACACACTTTAGAGCTAAAATAATCCATGGGATGTTTTTTTAAATTCGCTACACACTATTTTTCTATGCACTGTGTTTGTTTGTATCTATTTCAAACATGGAAACAAAACTTTTAACAAAGTGGTCACTGCAAACTTGTGTGTTCGTCGATTCTGCTCCCTTGTACTGGAGTGTGTGCCACCATTCTTGATTACCTCTGAAGGAACTCTGAAGAAATGTTCATCCTTTTCGTGATTCGAACGGTTCGCACAGCTGAAAATAACACAATTATGGGGTGTTTTTCTTCGAGAAAGGCTAAATGGCGCCGAGTACCCGTTGAGAACAGACACCGTTGGACTACCGCGCATATTTAATGAGCCGTACATGACTTAATTAAAATCCAAGCAATAATACAACACTTATTTACAGTGTCATACAAAGTTTAACACGTCCGAAACGGAGTAGGAAGAAGCAGATCTCTCTAATCCTACCCCTTGTCCATTTTACAACTATTACTATCAACTATCACTTCCTACATTCAATCTTCAACATGCATATATACATACTGTCAGGTTGAAACAACAGTCAGTACAGTCTTCCACCACGCTCTGACGAAAGATTGTACGCCTCCTCTTTTATTTGGACTTTCCCTGATTACATGGCAACAGCTGTTTCTAAAGGAAGGGGGTCGTAAACAGCCGTCGCCTTTGGTTACAAAACAGTTCAAAGAAAAGGTGCCTGGAGGGGGGTCAGGTCCTGCTTCCTCTCCGCTTTGTAGATCTCGGGTCAAGACCAAATCTTCCTGTGGATTACAATACATTAAAGAAACCGACACCTTCATGTCGCTTCCCATCCTACACAGTGGAGTTTTACAAGCCTTTTGATTGGTAAGATCAAAGACAGCTTTTGTCCTCTCGCTGTCCTCTCATGGCAACACAAAGTTTTGTGATAACTTAGATACAATTATTCTGACACATACATATTAATAATGAATACATTCTCATAAATAAATAAGTTATCATAAAATTTGAACTATTTCCTAAATTAGATCTAATTGTACGTTGCTTAAGTTCTTTGCTTAAGCCATTTTTAATTTAACCCCACATATGAATACACCAAAGATTTTAAGTGTTTTATGTGCATACAAAAGTTTTAAGTTTCATATTTCCCTCAGGTTATATTTATGACTAACATCTTATTACATGCGATTACATTACCCATCATAATGGTACTTATGCACATAACAAAATGACCAGTGATGCTGTGAGTCCCCAGAACCCACAGGTGGTGGTTTGAGTGGGTCCTGGAAAAACTTAGAGGGTCCCTAAATGGATCATTTGATAACCTTTACGTGAACGCTTAGAGGGCGCTCATTTCCAAAGTATTTTAAGCATTATGTTCCGCTCACTCGCAGCTTACACCAGGTAATGGCGTAACACTCGCAGCTTACACCAGGTAATGGCGTAACAACGGCCGCATGTAGCATGTGCACTAGCTTCGTGGGTTAGCTAATAGTAGCGATCTAGATAGATAACTGTCATAACAACACGACTGCAAATTGTTAGTTCTTATGTTTTTACTTTTCTAAAAATGTTCCTTTAGTGGTGGAATGATATGATACGGTTATAATTAACTGATGGATTCATTTATGTTGAAAATGTATCTGGAATTAAACAGAACCGAAAAGGCAACTGTCACGAGGGCATGAAATACACATTATAAATAGAAAAACAATTTGTAACAACACAAATAAAAGCCAAATAAATTAGTAAAATTATAATAAAAACAACTCGTTCTAAAAATATAATTAGAAGTGTTGATTTGAACAAAAATAAAACATTTTTAACCGCAATCGATATGCCTGTTTTGTTGAGAGTAGTGTATAAGTAGTGTTTACACTACCGTTCAAAAGTTTGGGGTCACCCAAACAATTTTGTGGAATAGCCTTCATTTCTAAGAACAAGAATAGACTGTCGAGTTTCAGATGAAAGTTCTCCTTTTCTGGCCATTTTGAGCGTTTAATTGACCCCACAAATGTGATGCTCCAGAAACTCAATCTGCTCAAAGGAAGGTCAGTTTTGTAGCTTCTGTAACGAGCTAAACTGTTTTCAGATGTGTGAACATGATTGCACAAGGGTTTTATAATCATCACTTAGCCTTCTGAGCCAATGAGCAAACACATTGTACCATTAGAACACTGGAGTGATAGTTGCTGGAAATGGGCCTCTATACACCTATGTAGATATTGCACCAAAAACCAGACATTTGCAGCTAGAATAGTCATTTACCACATTAGCAATGTATAGAGTGTATTTCTTTAAAGTTAAGACTAGTTTAAAGTTATCTTCATTGAAAATAAGGACATTTCAATGTGACCCCAAACTTCTGAACGGTAGTGTATGTAATAATGTATTAAAAAATTGATCATTTGACCTACACAGGTATCCCACCTGGCCCAAAATTAACCTCAGAACAAGTTAAATGGCTTATTATAATAATCAAATGACAGCAGTTATTTGAATTAGATTATTTTCTAACACAAGTGATCTAGCCCGTTGACAAAGAAAGCAACAAAACAGTCGTGTATGAATCATTTGAGACATTAACAACTTTTAGAGATCAATTTTAGTTTTACTTAAAACACTGACCTTTTGCACAACGAGTGGCAAAAAAAACATGGGATAAAGTGTACGATCATGTCACTTTTTGTCTGTAAAATACATCATCACATTTCTTATTGGCATTTATGTAACCTACTAACATTTCATGATTGATATCCATACATTAAAGGCCTACTGAAATGAAATGTTCTTATTTAAACGGGGATAGCAGATCCATTCTATGTGTCATACTTGATCATTTCGCGATATTGCCATATTTTTGCTGAAAGGATTTAGTAGAGAACATCGACGATAAAGTTGGCAACTTTTGGTCGCTGATAAAAAAAGCCTTGCCTGTACCTGAAGTAGCGTGACGTCACAGGTTGTGGAGCTCCTCACATCTGCACATTGTTTACAATCATGGCCACCAGCAGTGAGAGCGATTCGGACCGAGAAAGCGACGATTACCCCATTAATTTGAGCGAGGATGAAAGTGAGAGTGAAGGATTAGAGGGCAGTGGAAGCGATTCAGATAGGGAAGATGCTGTGAGAGGCGGGTGGGACCTGATATTCAGCTGGGAATGACTAAATCAGTAAATAAACACAAGACATATATATACTCTATTAGCCACAACACAACCAGGCTTATATTTAATATGCCACAAATTAATCCTGCATAACAAACACCTCCCCCCTCCCGTCCATATAACCCGCCAATACAACTCAAACACCCGCACAACACACTCAATCCCACAGCCCAAAGTACCGTTCACTTCCGCAAAGTTCATACAGCACATATATTTCCCCAAAGTTACGTACGTGACATGCACATAGCGGCACGCACGTACGGGCAAGCGATGAAATGTTTGGAAGCCAAAGCTGTACTCACAGTAGCGCGCCTGCTATCCTACTCAAAGTCCTCCTGGTTGTGTTGCTGCAGCCAGCCGCTAATACACCGATCCCATCTACAGCTTTCTTCTTTGCTGTCTTCATTGCTCATTAAACAAATTGCAAAAGATTCACCAACACAGATGTCCAGAATACTGTGGAATTTTGCGATGAAAACAGACGACTCAATAGCTGGCCACAATGCTGTCCCAATATGTCCGCACAATCCGTGACGTCACGCGCAAACGTCATCATACCGAGACGTTTTCAGCAGAATATTTCGCGGGAAATTTAAAATTGCACTTTACTAATCTAACCCGGCCGTATTGGCATGTGTTGCAATGTTAAGATTTCATCATTGATATATAAACTATCAGACTGCGTGGTCGGTAGTAGTGGCTTTCAATAGGCCTTTTCACAATCCTTTTTTTTTTTTTTTACCTACATTAGAATTCTTGATAAATGCCAGTAGAAGAAGCACAAAAAACGTGTTTGTTTCAACATAATAATCGTTAAAAGACGGTTAGCTAAATAGCACGCGTAACACGCTGTTAATGATACTGATTGGCTGTGTGTGAACTGTGTTAAATGGAACTGGCAGTTACATTTTATATGTGCTGTTGGAGTTTCCCACTTTTTGTGTGGCAGTAAACGCATCAGCGGCTGAGTTGTCTGTTGGTGAGTGAGAGATAGAGAGACAGACAGACAGAGACACAGAGAGAGAGAGAAATAGAGAGAGAGAGAGAGAGAGCAGAAAATGACCAGTTCTGCTTGCTAGTAAATGTATTGCTAATGTTTTTTTGGTGTGTTTACGGCCGTCAAAGAGTTTTGTTCAATAAAAGTGATCGATGGACCTCCTGTCCTCCTTAAAATGTCTCCACAGAAGTTACAATAATTGAACCGTGTTGACAAACGCATATATTTGCAGGGCGCGGTTACGTCAGCAGTAGAGATGTCCGATAATATCGGCCAATAAATGCTTAAAATGTAATATCGGAAATTATCGGTATCGGTTTCAAAAAGTTAAATTATTGACTTTTTAAAACGCCGCTGTACGGAGCGGTACATATCCGGTAAAACACAGACGTAGGGAGAAGTACAGAGCAGTTGCGTCTTCCAGTAAGTAGCCCCTCCCCTCTCCCCTCCCCCTCTCCCACACACAACACAGGAGTTGACGACTGCAGCATGAGAGGTTTACTGGCGACGCTTGATGACCTCATCAAACCGCCGCGAGCGGATCATAACAACAACAAGAGTGTGTTGTTGCCGGTGCTGTAGCCGTGGCTAACAAGTGAGCTCGCTCTGTGACTGACTAACGACACCATTTCCATGGTTTGGGATTATTTTAAAGTGTGTCTGACGGATAAAAAACTGGCAATTTGCAATGACTGCAAAAAGTTGGTTATGCGAGGAGGAACCAAGACGTCTGCCTTTAATACGAGCAATTTGATCTCCCACCTCTTGAAGAATCATAAGGAGATACACGATGAATACAAGCGGAAGATGGATGAAAAGCAAACACCGAAAGCAGCTTGCAGTGAACAGAGGTGCCCTGTCTCAACGCAGCATTTCAGAAGCTCTGACTGACTGCTAGGCCACTTCAAGCACTCACCACTAGCTTGCAGCACATTTGTGTTACTCATACAAATACGTTAGAGCAGGGCAGATTGAGCCCAGTTTATAATTCCCTGTTATACAGTATGCCAGGAGGACTATGTTATTGTTTACTTTATGACTCTAGTATACTCTGGACTGAAGCTGTGTGCCTTCATTGTTTTTTGTAGCTGTTGTTTTGAGGCATGTTTAAAAAAAATAAAAAATAATGCACTTTGTGAAAGTCAAAGTATAGTACTTCCCATAGTTGTAGTGCAGGGGTGTCAAACTCATTTTAGTTTGGGGGCCACATGTAGAAAAATCTCCTCCCAAGTGTAAAATCACGGCATGATAACCTAAAAATAAAGACAACTTCAGATTGTTTTCTTTGTTTAAAAATAGAATGAGCACATTCTGAAAATGTACAAATCATAATGTTGGCGTTTTTTTTACACTTACGGTACATGTTGCGGTTAATAGTATTCTATCTTTATTTGTCGTTATTTATACTTTCTGAATAAATTATGTGATAATGTTCATCAGTCAACTCATTGGTGTTAATTTTCAATCTATGAAAATAAAAAAATTATATCAAAATCAAATTACAGTATGTTATTCATGTAGTTTGATAATTTTCCTCAACTGATGCACTAACATGTGGTTTATTTTGTACATATGTAGCATCATCTACAAAGATACAAATAATTGCTATTGTGACATCTAGTGGACACATTTAGAACAGCTGTTTCTTTCATTTAAAAATTTTAGGTTAATTTTCATACTTAGCAAACTCATCCCGCGGGCCGGTTAAACCTGTTTGCGGGCCTGATCCGGCCCTCGGGCCGTACGTTTGACACCCCTGTTGTAGTGGGTATCAGGATTATCTCAGGGAGAGCATGTCCCAAATTCCAAGCTGCTGTTTTGAGGCATGTTCAAAAAAATAATGCACTTTGTGACTTCAATAATAAATATGGCAGTGCCATGTTGGCATTTTTTCCATAATGTGAGTTGATTTATTTTGGAAAAGCTTGTTACATTGTTTAATGCATCCAGCGGGGCATCACAACAAAATTTGGCATAAGAATGTGTTAATTCCACAACTGTATGTATCGGTATCGGTTGATATCGGAATCGGTAATTAAGAGTTGGACAATATCGGAATGTCGGATATTGGCAAAAAAGGCCATTATTGGACATCTCTAGTCAGCAGTGGACACCCTAGAACGGAGGTCGCGACCCGCATGTGGCTCTTTAGCAGCGCCCTAGTGGCTCCCTGGAGCTTTTTCAAAAATGTATGAAAATGGAAAAAAGATGGGTGCACAAATTTATTTTTTGTTTTAATGTGGTTTCTGTAGGAGGACAAACATGACACAATCCTTCCCAATTGTTAGAAATCCCAATGTTGTATTAAAAATGCTTCATCGATGAGAGTATTTGGCGAGCGCCGTTTTGTCCCACTAATTATGGCGGAACCTTGAACTTGTAAACACACGTACAACTTTCTCCGACGTTGCCACAGAAAGACGTGTTTTAAGTCACTCCTTTGTCCACCAAAGTTTTTATGCGGTGCGTGAACACGTGAATTTTGTTGATGTTATTGATTTGTTGGAGTGCTAATCAGGCGTATTTGGTCAGTGCATGACTGCAAGCTAATCGATGCTAACATGCTATTTAGGCGAGCTGTATGTACATATTGCATCATTATGCCTCGTTTGGAGTTATATTTGAGCTCATTTACCTTCCTTTACTTAGGTCCTCTGTGTATTTAATTTGTATTTGCATGTCTCATGACACATTATCTGTACGTAATATTGGCTGCATTTCTGATAGTTGTTTGTGTGCCATGTTGTTCCAGACCACAGCAAATGTTACCCAGCTTGCAAAGAATATAATAAATGAATTAGAAGTAGACAGCCTGCCGTTTCCTTTAACTTGGACACACACATATATACCTTTGGCCATTCTAAGACCGTTTTTTTCCAGGAGTAATCTCATCTTCTGAGGAGCCTCCGTTTTACAATGTTGTAAAAATGTGTAGAATAAATATTACATTTCAACATTTCTGTCAACGAAGATTTGCAAAAGCCTGCGACACATAGTCATTTTGATAGTAGGCTAATATAGCTAATATAGACACTTCATTATAAGACTTATATAAGGCTTTTTAATTTTTGGCGGCTCCAGGCAGTTTTTTGGGGGTATTTTTGGTCCAATATGTCTCTTTCAACAGTTTGGGTTGCCGACCCCTGCCCTAGAGGGACCAGTGGTCATGACATCACAAATACCGTAGGGGAGGGCAGGCTTTGAGGAGCCAGGCGGCAGCACAAGCCACAACCGAGAGACCAACGACAATTTTTAATATTATCGACTCATTTTATCGGTTGATTTTTCATTATCGGAAATATCGATGTGACGCCTTAATTGCCATAATCGGTATCGCTGATAACATTGTGCATCCCTAGTTGTATTTATCCTATTTTTGAGAAGAAATGTTGTACATTTGAGGACCAGGTTATTATTTGCTTTATAACTTATTTTAGACGTTTGTAGCTGTACCAAATAATTGGATTTTAGTATTTTCAATTTAACAAAGAAAGAGTTTGTGTGTTTTCTATAATCAACATTATGTTTTATTCTTACTGGTCTTATTTGTGAGATCGTTAGTGACTGGAGTGTGCTTTTACAATAATTTCCCCATATTTATTTACAATAACTCAAGATATGGTAACACGAGCAAACAATAGAGAATGAAGAGGGTTTTAGTGCAGAACATCCATCCATCCATCCATCTTCTTCCGCTTATCTGAAGTCGGGTCGCGGGGGCAGCAGCATAAGCAGAGAAGCCCAGACTTTCCTCTCCCCAGCCACTTGGTCCAGCTCCTCCCGGGGGACCCCGAGGCGTTTCCAGGCCAGCCGGGAGACATAGTCTTCCCAACGTGTCCTGGGTTTTCCCCGTGGCCTCCTACCGGTCGGACGTGCCCTAAACACCTCCCTAGGGAGGCGTTTGGGTGACATCCTGACCAGATGCCCGAACCACCTCATCTGGCTCTTCTCCATGTGGAGGAGCAGCGGCTTTACTTTGAGCTCCTCCCGGATGACAGAGCTTCTCACCCTATCTCTAAGGGAGAGACCTGCCACCCGGCGGAGGAAACTCATTTCGGCCGCTTGTACCCGTGATCTTGACCTTTCGGTCATAACCCAAAGCTCATGACCATAGGTGAGGATGGGAACGTAGATCGACCAGTAAATTGAGAGCTTTGCCTTCCGGCTCAGCTCCTTCTTCACCACAACGGATCGATACAGCGTCCGCATTACTGAATACGCTGCACCGATCCGCCTGTCGATCTCACCATCCACTCTTCCCTCACTCGTGAACAAGACTCTGAGGTACTTGAACTCCTCCACTTGGGGCAGATCTCCTCCCCAACCCGGAGATGGCACTCCACCCTTTTCCGAGCGAGAACCATGGACTCGGACTTGGAGGTGCTGATTCTCATCCCAGTCGCTTCACACTCGGCTGCGAACCGATCCAGTGAGAGCTGAAGATCCTGGCCAGATGAAGCCATCAGGACCACATCATCTGCAAAAAGCAGAGACCTAATCCTGCAGCCACCAAACCAGATCCCCTCAACGCCCTGACTGCACCTAGAAATTCTGTCCATAAAGGTTTTGAACAGAATGGGTGACAAAGGGCAGCCTTGGCGGAGTCCAACCCTCACTGGAAACGTGTCCGACTTACTGCCGGAAATGCGGACCAAGCTCTGAGACTGACCGTACAGGGAGCGGACCGCCACAATCAGACAGTCCGACACCCCATACTCTCTGAGCACTCCCCACAGGACTTCCCGAGGGACACGGTCCAATGCCTTCTCCAAGTCCACAAAGCACATGTAGACTGGTTGGGCAAACTCCCATGCACCCTCAAGGACATATTTAGCTTTATTCATGATTGAAATATTTGCTACCTTACGTTGTACATTTCTATTGTGAGCTTTCCAGCTCATCTTGTCATCTATTATTACACCAAGTAAAGTAATTTCCTTCCCTCTATCGATGTCAATGCCCTCTATTTGTATTTGAACATCTTGTGTATTGTTACCGAATAGAATTATTTTAGTTTTACTTAAGTTTAGTGATCCATTGTTGTAAGTTATCTATTTCTCCTGCTATGGTTTTCATTAGCTCCCATATGTTCTCTCCTTGGCAAAATGCAGTAGTATCGTCTGCAAATAGTACTAACCTTGAGTCTTTTATGAACTTACAGATCTCCTTTACATAGAGGTTGAATAATGTTGGTCCGAGCATTGACCCCGGGGGAACATGGCACCTTTAAACTGGCCAATGTGTATTCACCTAGCTTCATATATTGCGTCCTATTTGTTAGGTAGCTTATCACCCAATTTAAAGCCAACCCCCTGATGCCATACAAATATTTGTTGATTAAAATGTTTTGATTAACTTTGCCAAATGCTTTTGTCCAGAGATACTCCAGCAATACTGCTAATGATCTTTTGCATGGGTCATTTTTTCCCTCTGTGATTTCAAATTGTGCCATTGTTGTAGAAATGTTAGATCTAGACCTGTATTGGATGTCTGCAAGTATTTTTTTAAAAATAAAATGTTCTAACCTTCTGTCAGGTCATTTTTCAATCTTAACTGAGACATGTCTGTCATTTGTGAACTAGGGTCCATCTACAGTCTTATACATCGATACTGCTTTTGCTATTTTTCTTTTGTTTGGAAATTTTCCCGTTTGAAATGATAAATCCCAAATATACACTTTCAGGTTCGGAAAGCTTTTTATGACCTATTTTATTATTTCCACCCTCTTACAATCAGTTAATGTTTTGGACTACATTAAATGTTTTCACCATTTCAGTTAATGCTAAAGCTTTCTTGACATGAAATAACGACACTTTGTAACCAGCATTAGTGACACAAACACTAATTTGTTACTGAGGAAGAAGATACAACATACTAACTAAGATGGCTAACACCAGCTAGCTAACATGACATGAAGAAGAGAAGCACAGACATAATGTTGTTGTACTTTAACACTAAAATAAAGTTACAATTGAGGCAGCCAGTGAATCAAATCAAGTCTTTCAAACATGTTGAGAATCCGTATTTAGCTCCTGTCTATTTTCATTTGATAGTTTTTAAAATCTTACCAAGGAGTGTCTTTTTTATCAATTATTTAATGTTGTGATCTTGAGCAAATTAGCTTTTTTTTTTAACAAAAACATTTGTGACCACAGTTTTAGGTTGAGCAATAGTAACATGCAATAAAACAGAATTGTATTTATCGTTTATTCATTTGGAAAGAATTCTGTTATTTCTTGCTATCTATCTTAAATACATATGCTCCACTTTCATCATCTTCTATTATATTGTCTCAAAATAACTAACTGAAAAGTTATTTTTCTCTTCTTTTAAAAAACATGTTCACATTTCAAAATAACACTTGTTATATTGTAATTATCACACCATACATTGAAAACAGTAGGTTTTTGCTTTAAGTGGCCATATCATGATTTTTTTCCAACATTTAAAAGACTTCCTTGTGGTCTACATAACATGTAAAGGTGGTTATTTGGTCAAAATGTTGCATAGATTATGTTTTTAATAAATTTTAAAGCTGTTAAAGGCCTACTGAAAGCCACTACTAGCGACCACGCAGTCTGATAGTTTATACATCAATGATGAAATCTTAACATTGCAACACATGCCAATACGGCCGGGTTAACTTATAAAGTGACATTTTAAATTTCCCGCTAAACTTCCGGTTGAAAACGTCTATGTATGATGACGTATGTGCGTGACGTCAATTGTTGAAACGGAAGTGTTCGGACACATTGTATCCAATACAAAAAGCTCGGTTTTCATCGCAAAATTCCACAGTATTCTGGACATCTGTGTTGGTTAATCTTTTGCAATTTGTTTAATGAACAATGGAGACTGCAAAGAAGAAAGCTGTAGGTGGGATCGGTGTATTAGTGGCTGGCTGCAGCAACACAACCAGGAGGACTTTGACTTGGATAGCAGACGCGCTATCCGACACTGGCCGCCGACCGCATCTATGATCGGGTGAAGTCCTTCGTCGCTCCGTCGATCGCTGGAATGCAGGTGAGCACGGGTGTTGATGAGCAGATGAGGGCTGGCTGGCGTTGGTGGATAGCTAATGTTTTTAGCATAGCTCTGTGAGGTCCCGTTGCTAAGTTAGCTTCAATGGCGTCGTTAGCAACAGCATTGTTAAGCTTCGCCAGGCTGGAAAGCATTAACCAGGTATTTACATGTCCATGGTTTAATAGTATTGTTGATTTTCTGTCTATCCTTCCAGTCAGGGGTTTATTTATTTTGTTTCTATCTGCAGTTAAGCCCGATGCTATCACGTTAGCTCCGTAGCTAAAGTGCTTCGCCGATGTATTGTCGTGGAGATAAAAGTCACTGTGAATGTCCATTTCGCGTTCTCGACTCTCATTTTCAAGAGGATATAGTATCCGAGGTGGTTTAAAATACAAATCCGTGATCCACAATAGAAAAAGGAGAAAGTGGGGAATCCAATGAGCCAGCTCGTACCTAAGTTAATATGCGTCCTGCACTGCACTCTAGTCCTTCACTCTCACGTTCCTCATCCACGAATCTTTCATCCTGGCTCAAATTAATGGGGTAATCGTCGCTTTCTCGGTCCGAATCGCTTTCGCTGCTGGTGTAAACAATAGGGAAATGTGAGGAGCCTTTCAACCTGTGACGTCACGCTACTTCCGGTACAGGCAAGGCTTTTTTAATCAGCGACCAAAAGTTGCGAACTTTATCGTCGTTCTTCTATACTAAATCCTTTCAGAAAAAATATGGCAATATCGCGAAATGATCAAGTATGACACATAGAATGGATCTGCTATCCCCGTTTAAATTTTAAAAAATTCATTTCAGTAGGCCTTTAAGACCGTTTCTTCGCCGTTTTGTGGGCGGTTTTATTTACGTGCCTCCACTGTCACGTTGTGTACTTTCACGTGTTTATCAAAGATTTGATTAGGTTATGATGGCTCAGGTGTGATTCCCTACAATAGGGCCCAACAGCACACTGGATTCCAGTTAACTGAAATACCACAACACTGGATATTGTTCAGATAAGTATAATTTAAGAACTTGCACACAAAGCAACACTGGAGGTGACTATGACGTGCACACTTTCAGCGCATGCGTATTAGGTCGCGTTGCCACGGAGGCGGGAGGGGGTCTTAAACGGCGGCATTGTTATGTGTGGACACGGATAAGGTTAGGTGGGATTTACCCTGGATAACCTTATCCTGATTAGTGTAAACGGGGCCTGAGTGGAGGCAAGTAAAAACAGGGCATCTTCAAAAGACGAAGATGGTCTGTAAAACATAATCTATGCAAAATGTGGACCAAAGAACCACCATTACATGTTGCGTAGACCAGTGGTGCCCAACCTTTTTTGCACCACGGACCGGTTTACTGTAGGCCAGGGGTCGGCAACCCGCGGCTATAGCATTTACATACAGCGTGCCAGTCCAGCCACATGTTGCATGTTGTTATTACTTGCACACACAGGAGACAGCAAAGCATACTTACTCATCAGCCACACAGCTTACACTGACGGTAGCCGTATCAAACAACTTTAACATTGTTACGTTACAAATATGCGCCACACTGTGAACCCACACCAAAAAAGAATGAAAAACACATTTCTGGAGAACATCCCACCGTAACACAACATAAACACAACACAACCATTACCCAGAATCCCATGCAGCCCTAACTCTTCCGGTCTACATTATACACCCCCGCTACCACCAAATCCCCCCACACATCAACCCCCCCCCCCCCCCCCTCTCCGTGCGTTGGTTGAGCGGAAGAGTTAGGGCTGCATGGGATTCTGGGTATTGGTACCGTCAGTGTAAGATGTGTGGCTGCTGATGTAGTACGCCTTGCTGTCACTTACGTGAGCAAGCTAAAATTGCATTCTACGTGTGGTCGAGCAGGTACACTGTTAGGGTAGACTGTAGAGGGCGCCGAATGCAGTGTCATCACGCTCTGATATTCGGGAGTCTCCCCGGAAAAATGAGAGGGTTGGCAAGTATGATGCGCCAGTCATTCAAACCTCGTGGGCTGCACTAACATCAAATTTCCACTTTAAAGTGCGTGCCGGTGCGTGTGTCGGAGACCCCTGGTTAACATAGCACAAAGCATTTAAGCATACAACATAGCACAAAGCATTTAAGCTTTGTATGCGGTGTTTTTCATTTTAAATTTTAAATTTTTTTTTGTGGCTCCCATTACTTTCTTTAATTTGTGAAACTTGCCAAAATGGCTCTTTGAGTGGTAAAGGTTGCCGACCCCTGCTGTAGGCAAATCATTTTCAGGGACCGGCTTTCCACTTGTGCCAGATAAATACAGCAAAAATAAGTGCATTAAAAATACAACTCATGATAACGTTGAATTAGTGGGAGCCCTGGGCTTGTTTTCTTTGCAATTGAGATTTCTAGCAGGTTACCATCAACCTGCTAGGGACTGCAGATGGGAATCGTCCTTTGGCTACAATCTGTCACATTTATACTTTATATGTTCATTAATGTGCATTGTATCATGTCACAAAGTTAGAACAAATATAACAAATGGCAACTTCCTATGAGGAGTTTTATTGGGGTTAGGGTTAACCCCATAAACAAGCTTATTGGTGTGTCTAGTTCAGTCGGAGTAAATGCAGTCGTTTATAATTTATTTAAAGTTTCTCTGCTGCCCGGTAGCAAATGTGTCACGGACCGGTACCAGTCCCCGGACCGGTGGTTGGGGATCACTGACGTAGACCACAATTAAGTGGAAGAAATGTAGAAAAAAATAATCATGATATGAGCCCTTTAAGTCTTTGAGAAACAAGAGTCCACGTCTGAAGGAGGAATTTCTTGTAGAAATGTGAATTATATTTATATAGCGCTTTTCTCTAGTGACTCAAAGCGCTTTTACATAGTGAAACCCAATACCTAAGTTACATTTAAACCAGTGTGGGTGGCACTGGGAGCGGGTGGGTAAAGTGTCTTGCCCAAGGACACAACGGCAGTGACTATCAATCAATCAATCAATGTTTATTTATATAGCCCTAAATCACAAGTAGGATGGCGGAAGCGGGGGATCGAACCTGGAACACTCAAGTTGCCGGCACGGCCACTCTACCAACCGAGCTAATACGCCCCCATTTCTCGTAGAAATATACAATTAGATATTTGCCTTTTGCAATTTAAGAATAATGATTTTGATTAGAGATGTCCGATAATGGCATTTTTGCCGATATCCGATATTGTCCAACTCTTAATTACAGATTCCGATATACACACTCGTGGAATTAACACATTATTATGCCTAATTTTGTTGTGATGCCCCGCTGGATGCATTAAACAATGTAACAAGGTTTTCCAAAATAAATCAACTCAAGTTATGGAAAAAAATGCCAACATGGCACTGCCATATTTATTATTGAAGTCACAAAGTGCATTATTTTTTTTAACAAGCCTCAAAACAGCAGCTTGGAATTTGGGACATGCTCTCCCTGAGAGAGCATGAGGAGGTTGAGGTGGGCGGGGTTGGGGGGGCGGGGTTTCGGGGTAGGGGGTACCGGGGGTGTATATTTTAGAGTCCCGGAAGAGTTAGTGCTGCAAGGGGTTCTGGGTATTAGTTCTGTTGTGTTTATGTTGTGTTACGGTGCAGATGTTCTCCCGAAATGTGTTTGTCATTCTTGTTTGGTGTGGGTTCACAGTGTGGCGCATATTTGTAACAGTGTTAAAGTTGTTTATACGGACACCCTCAGTGTGACCTCAGCCTGTATGGCTGTTGACCAAGTATGAGTTGCATTCACTTGTGTGTGTGAAAAGCTGTAGATATTATGTGACTGGGCCGGCACGCAAAGGCAGTGCCTTTAAGATTTATTGGCGCTCTGTACTTCTCCCTACGTCCGTGTACACAGCGGCATTTTCAAAAGTCATCAATTTTACTTTTTGAAACCGATACCGATCATTTCCGATATTACATTTTAAAGCATTTATCGGCTGATAATATCGGCAGTCCGATATTATCGGACATCTCTAATTTTGATCTTAACAACATACTTTAAAGGCAACAAAGTTCAACTATACAACATTTATCTTGGTTTCTAATGGATAAAATAACAACTATTTGGTAACTTTCTTTGACTTTATGAGCTGTGGCACTTGTGGAGAACTTCCCAATAATCCAAAGTCGACAGTAATGAAATTATTCTTGTTCTTTATTACCTCCAATCCTCTGCAGGTTGATGTAGACATGTGGTCCAGTCTTCTCTTCGCACACTGCACATCTCTGACTCTTCCCCAACATCTCTTCTTTCAAATCTCTATTTTCTTTACACAAGCGCTTGTTTTGCTCTTCCACTTTCTTCATTTGACTTTTGCATTCTTTCATCTCCTCTGATGTGAACTCCACTGCCTTCTTCAAGCTGACAATCATGGCGTTTCTTTGTTTGACTTGCTCAACAAGATCGGCTATTATCTCCGCGACGGTCTTTTCAGGGTTTATGATAGCCTCCAAAATTGCGTTGTTGGAAATTTCAAGACGCTCTTTTTTATCTGCAGTTTTCGTCTTTATCTCCGTTGGTGATTTGCTGGAAGTTGGTGGCGCTGATTCTCTTTCACTTTCTCTTTTAGCGGACGTCGCCATCTTAGCATAGCAGTAGTCGTCCATCTTCTATCACGTCTTCAATCTTCACTTCAGATAACACTCCATCGCTGCAAACTCAACCTCCGTTTCGTGGGTTTTTAGAAATGACGCATCGTGGAGAATCTATATAGCTGTGAGATCGTACATTTACAACTTCTGTAGGTAGCCTCAGCGGCTCAGTTCGCCATCTTGGTCGCCACCAAACCTACTCAGAAACACGATCGCATTGCGCATGTGCGGGATCGACGTCATTTCCTTTAACTTGTGTTTACACGACGGAGATTCTGCAACCTTTTAGAATGTTGTGTTTTATTTATGAAAAGAAAAACGTACAGGGGTTACAATAAAGTAAACAAATACGTACACATGTATGCCCGACCCTTTGACACGATTAGATGTTGATTATCTCTCTAAGAATTGGTTACAATACAGCCAACGACAGCGCGGGAAAGTGTACAAATACATCACATAGTATTTGATTGATTGTTTAAATTGTTGCACACACTCTTTGCAATAAAGACGATCTTCTTTGCGAGACTTATTTGCAGCGCTTCTATATTCTTAAGCAGTCTCCAAAATTGCCACAAGATGGCAGCAGTGTAACGTCATTGATGTCGGAGTTTTCTGCAAAAATTTTTTTTTTTTACGGACCTTATTTATCCTCCCACTTCGACCGCATTTATGAGGCCCTTAACATACATGAAAACTCGCCAATTTTCCGCAAGTGCATCAAGTTCGGTCCCGAAAATAGTTGAATTATATACATAACAGTATACATATTTATGTATGTATACATATGCATGTATATATATATATATATATATATATATATATATATATATATATATATATATATATATATATATATATATATATATATATATATATATATATATATATATATATATATATATATATATATATATATATATATATATATAGGATAGGATAGGTCTTTATTGTCATTGCAACAAGTACAATGAAACTATATGTTTCCGTTGTACTTATACTTGTATTATGTTATTTTGGTGTCTTTTTCTCTTTTTTTTGGAATTTTCCCGATATTTTCCGCATCTACTTTGTTTTAGCGATCAAGAATATTTCAGTTTTTATCCTTCTTTGTGGGGACATTGTAGATTGTCATGTCATGGTCAGATGTACATTGTGGACGGCCGTCTTTGCTCCACAGTAAGTCTTTGCTGTCGTCCAGCAATCTGTTTTTGATTACTTTGTAGCCAGTTCAGTTTTAGTTTTGTTCTGCATAGCCTTCCCTAAGCTTCAATGCATTTTCTTAGGGGCACTCACCTTTTGTTTATTTTTGGTTTAAGCATTAGACACCTTTTTACCTGCACACTGTCTTCCGCTGTTCCCGACATCTACAAAGCAATTAGCTACCGGCTGCCACCTACTGATATGGAAGAGTATTACACGGTTACTCTGCTGATCTCTAGACAGCACCGACACCCAACAACAACACATCATTTGCAGACTATAATTACTGGTTTGCAAAAAATATTTTTACCCCAAATAGATAAAATTAGATGATCTCGCAGCACACCAGACTGTATCTCACGGCACGCTATAGTGCCGCGGCACAGTGGTTGAAAAACACTGATGTACAGTATGTGAAACCGTCAGTGAGGACAGTCCTGTGTGTAGTGACTCTCACGTCCGTGTCTTCGCAAGGGCTTCTAGTTTAAAAGCTTAAACTGTACAAGTGAGATTTGTTGAAATATTACCACACTACTAACATTGTAAAGACAAACACAACCAACTTAGATTGCGTTATGTGTAAAATGTGACATTTGAAACTTGACGGACTGGCATGTCCTTAATTATGACTTGGCTGGAGACTTTGCAATAAAGACTTGCAAAAAAGACTGACTTTCAAGCAGAACTGAAGGCAAGACAGCAGTGGAAACAGGAAGTACTCAACACAAAGTGGAAAAAAAGGACCAGCACATCAGAAAACAGAGTACACAAACTACAGTGACCCCTGCTGGAATAATCAAGCCACTGGCTACACAACAAATAATAATAATAGGATTTGCATTGTACACACAATAAATCAGTAATGATCTTACTGTCATATTTCCTCCACATTTTATTAAATAATGATCTACATGTAATTTGATTATTCATGTCATCGACAAGAGTATTAAAGCATTTTCATAGAAATATTTGTGACCTATTCCTATTTAATGTGTTTGATGTCCTCCACACAAGTTTAGTTGAAGAAAGTTTGTAACAACCATGTTTTGTTTTTTAAACAATTCATTATTTATTATTTGAACAGAAAAAAATATGTTTTAACAATGTTGAGGGATCAAAGTTGTTTACAGTTTTTATTTTAAATGTTTTTTTTTGTTTTGTTTTTTACATCATTTGGCGTTTTAAACTACTATAGGTTATCAGTAGATACTTTCGCTAACCGGTTGTTGTAAGAAGAAATATTAAACAGACTTTATTTTGTAAAATCTGACGTAATGTAAGAAACGGAAGTTGCTGACTTTTGGCGCATGGGCAAACGGATCTAGGAGCTGAAAGAATTTGACGGAAACAAAATGGCGGAATGAACTGCAGTGGCTTCCTAAAGAAGATTACATTTTACGATCTACAAACTTTATAGATTGTCAAAGACTGAGTTTCTTCTTGAGCCCGCCTACCGGAAGTTGAGTTTGGAGCGATGGCGTGTTAGCGGAAGTGAAGATTGAAGACTTGACAGAACATGGACGACTACTGCCATGCTAAGATGGCGACGTCAGACCCACCAACTTCCAGCAAATCCCCAACGGAGAAAAAGATGAAAACTGAAGATGAAGGTGAGTGAGTCCAAGTTTTGTAACAGGAAATTTATCATAAGCCGTCAAACGAGTGATGAGAAATTAGCCCACTTAAGTGTAAACAAGGAGCCGCCATCATTGTTAGCTTGAAGAAGGCATCCATCCATCTTCTTCCGCTTATCCGAGGTCGGGTGCGGGGGCAACAGCCTAAGCAGGGAAGCCCAGACTTCCCTCTCCCCAGCCACTTCGTCCAGCTCCTCCCGGGGGATCCTGAGGCGTTCCCAGGCCTGCCGAGAGACATAGTCTTCCCAACGTGTCCTGGGTCTTCCCTGTGGCCTCCTACCGGTCGGATGCATACTTGCCAACCCTCCCGAATTTTCCGGGAGACTCCCGAATTTCAGTGCCTCTCCCGAAAATCTCCCGGTACAACCATTCTCCCGAATTTCTCCCGATTTCCAGCCGTACAACAATATTGGGCGCGTGCCTTTAAGGCCCATGCGGACCTGAGTGAGGACAGCCTGTCGTCACATCCGCTTTTCCTCCATATAAACAGCGTGCCGGCCCAGTCACGTTATAACATCTACACACAACAAGAAGGAGACGAAGCAGAAGAACGAAGAAGAGACAATCATGGTGACGAGGACTACGAAGAAGAAGTACTCTTGCAAGTTCCAAAATGATTGGAAACAAGAATTTCAGTTCATCCAGGAAATTTTGTAGATCAGACTTCTCCATTGAACACGGTGATAGTCATTTATGAACGGTGTATGTATATACATATATATATATATATATATATATATATATATATATATATATATATATATATATATATATATGTATATATATATATATATATATATATATATATATATATATATATATATATATATATATATATATATATATATATATGCCCTAAACACGTTCGGGTGGCATCCTGACCAGATGCCCGAACCACCTCATCTGGCTCCTCTCCATGTGGAGGAGCAGCGGCTTTACTTTGAGCTCCTCTCGGATGACAGAGCTTCTCACCCTATCTCTAAGGGAGAGCCCCGCCACCCGGCGGAGGAAACTCATTTGGGCCGCTTGTACCCGTGATCTTGTCCTTTCGGTCATAACCCAAAGCTCATGACCATAGGTGAGGATGGGAACGTAGATCGACCGGTAAATTGAGAGCTTTGCCTTCCGGCTCAGCTCCTTCTTCACCACAACGGATCGATACAGCCTCCGCATTACTGAAGACGCCGCACCGATCCGCCTGTCGATCTCACCATCCACTCTTCCCTCACTGGTGAACAAGACTCCGAGGTACTTGAACTCCTCCACTTGGGGCAGGGTCTCCTCCACAACCCGGAGATGGCACTCCACCCTTTTCCGGGCGAGAACCATGGACTCGGACTTGGAGGTGCTGATTCTTGCCGTTTTTCCCTGTCTTTATCAAAATATAACTATAGATGTGAACATTGTGTATGTGCTGAAATATTAATGTACGATTGTTTATCAAAATATAACTATAGATGTCAACATTGTGTATGTGCTGAAATATTAATTTATGATCGCTGCCTTTGGGAAAGCTTAACTCTTGTAGGTTTTTCTCACATTTGCTTTCTTTTATTTATTCATCTTAAAACGTTTGGGTATATTTTAGCTTTGTAAAGGGTATTTCAACAAGTAAACAGTACAGTAGGTACTTTATTTTGATATATGTAATACTCATAACTAAGGGTATTCTAATAAAATATGCGATGTGTAAATATGAAAATATTACGTTGAATCACTTTTTGTCAGGCAATATTACATTTAATGACAATTTTACATAAATGAATACATCCAAACACTTTATACATATTTATTATGTGCAGGAAGAAATAACAGTTACAATTGTGTGTATCTTCCAAACAAGAAAGAGGTTTTATCACATCAACAACACTCCTCTAAATCTCATCAATACCACAAAAAAGGCAAACTGTAATTTTCCAGACACGATAAAGGCTTAAATAATGTCAAACACGTAGCGTTACAATGACCAGGAAGATAAAGTGTATGTCTTACACCTACTAATGCGCTGTGGACACACCAAGCCAAGAAATGCAGGTTTAGCGAGCGCTGCGCGCTCCCACGACAGGAAATCCATTTTTGGCAGGCATTCACATTTTGGCACAACACCGGAAGTGAAAACCAACGGTGGTCAACAAAGCTAAGAGGGCTGTTGTACAGCAAGCAGCGTCCGGACTATCTGAGTACACAAGAGGCCTAAATCTTCCTGCAAAAAGCTGATACGAGAAAAAAAATCAAACCATGCAAAGAAATACATTCCAATACTTTATCTAAAAAAGATTTGTCGGTTATGTTTAGATTACGTCGGTTGCATTCCCAGACGTATCGAACAATTCTGCCCCAAACGCCATTCTAAACGACAAAACAGAGAAAAACTGGGGAAAGCATGGAGGTCTACAACTTATTTGTGTGTGGCTGGGTCAAGGAAATTGGTATCAAGACTCTCTCAGATAAATATGCATCGTTTTTGCTCGGGTAAGTTTGCATTTCATGATTTAACTACGCGTCTACTGCATGTTTGTTGTTGTGTGTGGGGGTTTATTTTTGTCTTCATTACGAAAGCTTTTTTTTTTTTTAACTGTATTTATCCAACTTTTTTTTTTTTTTTTACATCAAATTGTGATGACAATTTCATTGAAAGAAAATTCAGTGTTTTAAAATTTGGTGTATAAAATTCCAGTGTTAAACAATTTGGTGTATTAAAATTCAGTGCCGAAAAAATTGGGGTATCGGACTGTCTGATTGTGGCGGTCCTCTCCCTGTATGATCAGTGTCAGAGCTTGGTCCGCATTGCCGGCAGTAAGTCGGACCCGTTTCCAGTGAGGGTTGGACTCCGCCAAGGCTGCCCTTGGTCACCCATTCTGTTCATAACTTTTATGGACAGAATTTCTAGGCGCAGTCAGGGTGTTGAGGGGATCTGGTTTGGTGGTTGCAGGATTAGGTCTCTGCTTTTTGCAGATGATGTGGTCCTGATGGCTTCATCTGGCCAGGATCTTCAGCTCTCACTGGATCGGTTAGCAGCCGAGTGTGAAGCGACTGGGATGAGAATCAGCACCTCCAAGTCCGAGTCCATGGTTCTCGCCCGGAAAAGGGTGGAGTGCCATCTCCGGGTTGGGGAGGAGATCTTGCCCCAAGGGGAGGAGTTCAAGTATCTCGGAGTCTTGTTCATGAGTGAGGGAAGAGTGGATGGTGAGATCGACAGGCGGATCGGTGCGGCGTCTTCAGTAATGCGGACGCTGTATCGATCCGTTGTGGTGAAGAAGGAGCTGAGCCGGAAGGCAAAGCTCTCAACTTACCTGTCGATCTACGTTCCCATCCTCACCTATGGTCATGACCTTTGGGTTATGACCGAAAGGACAAGATCACGGGTACAAGCGGCCAAAATGAGTTTCCTCCGCCAGGTGGCAGGGCTCTCCCTTAGAGATAGGGTGAGAAGCTCTGCCATCCGGGAGGAGCTCAAAGTAAAGCTGCTGCTCCTCCACATGGAGAGGAGCCAGATGAGGTGGTTCAGGCATCTGCTCAGGATGCCACCCAAACGCCTCCCTAGGGAGGTGTTTCGGGCACGTCCGACCGGTAGGAGGCTACGGGGAAGACCCAGGACACGTTGGGAAGACTATGTTTCCCGGCTGGCCTGGGAACGCCTCGGGAGCCCCCGGGAGGAGCTGGACCAAGTGGCTGGGGAGAGGGAAGTCTGGGCTTCCCTGCTTAGGCTGCTGCCCCCGCGACCCGACCTCGGATAAGCGGAAGAAGATGGATGGATGGATGGCTTCCGGACTGAAGCAATCGAGCCTGTCCCAGAACCAGCCAATGAGGCGTTAAGTTTGAAGTCACGTGGCGCGGGTCTTGCAAAACAGCATGGAAAAGGCAGTTAACTGGGCTACATGGACATAATACAACATAATTAACATTTCAATGTGGCCCGCTGGATATTTTTAAACTATAGACATGATTCCAATTGTTAAAATCTCCACTTTTGAATGACATATGAAGCGCCGCTTCATGCAGATTGGCCACAAACAGAGTGGGCAGAGTGGGCGGGGCTTGTTTACACAGCAAAAAGCCTGTCAGAGTGTCAAAAAAAGAGTGTGAGGCAGATTTCTAAGAACAACAAATATCCAACAAACATGGCGAAACAAAAACGCAAATGGTAAAAACATCCACCCTTTTGACATTACATCACTGATCTGCAGAACTGTGTTGTTGCTGCCCCGCCCACTCTGCCATGTGCCTCGTCGACATGAAGCAGGGCTTCCTATGGTCGCCGTAGTGTGTTGTTCATCTATTTATGACCAAACTTGGTGCTGTGAACAACGAGTTATGCCCAAACATGTATTCCTCCCTCCATTAATGCATTCAAATATCTATATCAACAGCCCGAGTCTTCTTAGCTCCGTTTACCTGAACGTCTTATTGTCACATTGTGTATCTCAGTCAATTTACCTGCATAACCCAGGGATGTCGGACTGGTTTTCATTGAGGGCCACATGGCAGTTATGGCAGCCATCAGAGAGCCGCTTGTAACAATGAATAATGTATGAATTTGCCTCTGGATTTCATTATTAATTATGTAAATAGTTTTAAGTAGACTGTCGATTTTACAGTAAAAACTTGACATTTACAACATTTTACTGTAAAATATAGTGTTTGTTTGTTTTTTTTGTTTTTTTTTACAACATTTTACGAAAAATGGAAAAACAGTACAACAGTTTTGTTTTTTGTGTGGAGGGGTGGATTATGCTAATGGCATACGTGCACTTTTGTACTTATTTCCGCATGTTTCTTGTCAGGTTCAAACACTGATGACATCTATTAAACAAGACAAGAAGTAAGGAATTAAACAGAGACAAAATTTAATTTGGCTCAATTGAGGAGAAACGTCTGGGCTGTACTCTTGTACAGTCTCCACCACGCTCTGACGAAAGATTGTACGCCGCATCTTTTATTTGGACTTTCCCTGATTACATGGCAACAGCTGTTTCTAAGGGAGGGGGGTCGTAAACAGCCATGCCTTTGGTTACAAAACAGTTAAAAGAAAATGTTGTAAAACAGTTCAAAGAAAAGGTGCCTGGAGGGAGGTCAGGCCCTGCCTCCTCTACGCTTTGTAGATCCCGGGTCAAGACAGAATCTTCCTGTGGATTACAATAGAAGAAAGAAACCGACGCCTTCATGTTGCTTCCCATCTTACACAGTGGAGTTTTACAAGCCTTTTGCTTGGTAGGATCAAAGACAGCTTTTGTCCTCTCGCAGGGCGAGCTGAACTCAATGTAACACAAAGTTTTGTGATATTTTAGATACAATTATTCTGACATTTCTGCACAATAACTCAAACATGGTGGAGAAAATGGAGTGATGTTTGGTCCACAACATATTATGCTTGACGTGTTTGTAGCCACCTTATGTTGTATCATTTATATGGTGTGTGAGTGCTCGCGCACAGGGTGCGTGTGATGCGTCAGTGCGTTAGATTTGTGGCAGAAGTGCTTGTAGTTAGTGCATGCTGCATGCTGCCCCTGCTTGCTACTCTCTGCTTACAGCTATCGCCGCCAGCTAGCCCCTGGGTGGGTGAAAAGAGGAGCCGAGTGCGTAAGTCTCCTCCTGCTGGTACAAAGCCTCTCCACCACCAAGACCCCTGGGGTGCCTCCTCGTGGCCACACACGGTAAACTGCGTCTTTGCGGACACAGGCTAAACTGTAGGGGATCTCGGAGCAGCAGTGGGCCCCAGAGGCGAGGCGTGCAGGCCCACCAGTGTGTGGACACGCCCTGGCGTCCGCCAACCACTGCCCCATCTATGGGTTAAATAGATATAAGACCTCAACGGTGGAAGTGGCGGAGGATGACACTGCATGTCACAACGGCACTGAAGGCGGATGAAGGCTGCAACAGAGGGTGGTCTCTAGTCGTCATGGATCCATGCCACTGGATCAAGGCCCCTCTCTGCCAAGGACCGTGTGGTGGCTGCAGGCGCATCAGTCTCCCCGCTAAAAGACGTCACGCGCAGGCGTCCTCCCGAATGGGAACCCATCCATTTTACATCCCGGATACTTCAAAGTCCTTTGGCGACCGGGAAGTGGTAACGGGGGCAGGACAGTGAAGTCTGGCAGTCCCTAGCCACAACCTGGCACACAGGCGGTGGGTGTTAGATTCAGTCGTTAAGCTCATGGACTGAGGCAGAAGAGCTTCTCGGCAGCTGCACCCATGACTGAGCAGCCCTATTCAGGATCCACTCTGCTCACCCCAGTAGGGGAGGGGGTTAGAAAAGGTACCCTAAAAATAGCCTGCCTCGCAACATCCTGTCTGGAATACCGCATCCAGAGGGATCACCACCACGCGGTCAGAAACAAAGAAAACAAAAACTACACATTGGCGCCTGGAACGTGCGAACCCTCACGGACAACCAAGCCAGCGATCGACCTGAAAGGCGAACTGCCATCATCTCCAGAGAGCTAAGGAAGTTCCAGATCGACATCGCAGCACTCTCTGAGACCCGACTGGCCGACGAAGGGCAGCTGAAGGAAGAAAAAGGCGGATATACTTTCTTCTGGAAAGGAAAGCCTGCAAATGAGCCACGAATCCACGGTGTGGGTTTTGCTATTAAGAACTGCCTCATCAACCACCTCCATGAACTCCCTGTGGGCATCAACGAGCGCCTAATGACCTTACGCCTTATGCTTGCTAGCAGTCATATGGCCACGGTCGTTAGTGCCTATGCACCAACCCTTGATGCACAGGATGAAGTTAAGGAGGCCTTTTATGCTGACCTGGACAAAGTTCTATCTGAAGTCCCCAAGGAGGACAAGTTAATCCTGCTCGGAGACTTCAACGCCAGAGTGGGACGAAACCACCACCTATGGAGGGGTACGCTGGGGAGAGAAGTGGTCGGAAATACAAACTCTAATGGCACACTACTGCTAACTAAGTGCTCGGAGCACAACCTGGTCATCACCAACACACTTTTCCGTCAGAAAACCAAGTTCAAAACATCATGGATGCACCCTCGCTCCAAACTGTGGCATCTCATTGACTATGTCATTGTCCGCTCTAAAGACTGTCGCAACGTCCTAAACACCAGAGCAATGACCAGTGCAGACGACTGCTGGACCGACCACCGCCTCATTCGCTCCATCATGTCCATCCGCTTAATCAATCAATCAATCAATCAATCAATCAATCAATCAATGTTTATTTATATAGCCCTAATTCACAAGTGTCTCAAAGGGCTGTACAAGCCACAACGACATCCTCGGTACAGAGCCCACATACGGGCAAGGAAAAACTCACCCCAGTGGGACGTCGGTGAATGACTATGAGAAACCTTGGAGAGGACCGCATATGTGGGTAACCCCCCCCCTCTAGGGGAGACCGAAAGCAACGGATGTCGAGTGGGTCTGACATAACATTGTGAAAGTCCAGTCCACAGTGGATCCAACACATCAGCGGGAGTCCAGTCCACAGCGGGGCCAACAGGAAACCATCCCGAGCGGAGACGGGTCAGCAGCGCAGAGATGTCCCCAACCGATGCACAGGCTAGTGGTCCACCCGGGGTCCCGGCTCTGGACAGCCAGCACTTCATCCATGGCCACCGGACCTATGCGACTCCCCCTCGCAAGGGACAGGGGAGAAGAGGAGAGAAGAAAAGAAACGGCAGATCAACTGGTCTAAAAAAGGGGGGGTCTATTTAAAGGCTAGATTATACAAATGAGTTTTAAGATGGGACTTAAATGCTTCTACTGAGGTAGCATCTCTAACTGTTACCGGGAGGGCATTCCAGAGTACTGGAGCCCGAATAGAAAACGCTCTATAGCCCGCAGACTTTTTTTTGGCTCTGGGAATCACTAATAAGCCGGAGTTCTTTGAACGCAGATTTCTTGTCGGGACATATGGTACAATACAATCGGCGAGATAGGCTGGAGCTAAACCGTGTAATATTTTATACGTAAGTAGTAAAACCTTAAAGTCGCATCTTAAGTGCACAGGAAGCCAGTGCAAGTGAGCCAGTATAGGCGTAATATGATCAAACTTTCTTGTTTTTGTCAAAAGCCTTGCAGCCGCATTTTGTACCAACTGTAATCTTTTAATGCTAGACATAGGGAGGCCCGAAAATAATACGTTACAGTAATCGAGACGAGACGTAACGAACGCATGAATAATGATCTCAGCGTCGCTAGTGGACAAGATGGAACGAATTTTAGCGATATTACGGAGATGAAAGAAGGCCGTTTTAGTAACACTCTTAATGTGTGACTCAAACGAGAGAGTTGGGTCGAAGATAATACCCAGATTCTTTACCGAGTCTCCTTGTTTAATTGTTTGGTTGTCAAATGTTAAGGTGGTATTATTAAATAGATGTTGGTGTCTAGCAGGACCGATAATCAGCATTTCCGTTTTCTTAGCGTTGAGTTGCAAAAAGTTAGCGGACATCCATTGTTTAATTTCATTAAGACACGCCTCCAGCTGACTACAGTCCGGCGTGTTTGTCAGCTTTAGGGGCATGTAGAGTTGAGTGTCATCAGCATAACAGTGAAAGCTAACACCGTACTTGCGTATGATGTCACCC
Source organism: Entelurus aequoreus (assembly GCF_033978785.1). Lineage (NCBI taxonomy): Eukaryota > Metazoa > Chordata > Actinopteri > Syngnathiformes > Syngnathidae > Entelurus > Entelurus aequoreus. Next base: position 10,862,883 of record NC_084747.1, on the reverse strand, counting down.
AGCGGCAGCATGTAAATACTAAAGAGTGCAGGGCCAAGAACCGAACCCTGGGGAACTCCGCACGTTACCTTGACATAGTCCGAGGTCACATTGTTATGGGAGACGCACTGCATCCTGTCAGTAAGATAAGAGTTAAACCAAGACAAGGCTAAGTCTGACATACCAATACGTGTTTTGATACGCTCTAATAAAATATTATGATCGACGGTATCGAAAGCGGCGCTAAGATCAAGAAGCAGCAACATAGATGACGCATCAGAATCCATCGTTAGCAATAGATCATTAGTCATTTTTGCGAGGGCTGTCTCCGTAGAGTGATTTGCCCTGAAACCGGATTGAAAAGGTTCACAGAGATTGTTAGTCACTAAGTGTTCATTTAGCTGCTGTGCAACAGTTTTTTCGAGAATTTTGGAAATAAACGGAAGGTGGGAGACCGGTCGGTAGTTTACCATGAGGTCAGGATCGAGGTTAGGTCTTTTGAGCAGAGGATGAATAACCGCTTTTTTGAATGCTAGGGGAACAGTGCCGGAGGAAAGTGATAAGTTTATAATATTTAACACTGATGGACCTAATAATACAAACAGTTCCTTGATAAGTTTCCCAGGAAGTGGGTCAAGTAAACATGTTGTTTGTTTTATCCCACTTACACGCTGTAATAATTCCTCTAATGTTATTTCATCAAAAATAGAGAGACTATTTTGGAGGGCAGTGTCCGTCGTATATACAGTCGTATTTGTGTTAATAGAACCCAGTTGTAGCTGGGATGCGTTGTCTTTAATCTCCTTTCTAATGAGTTCAATTTTCTTATTAAAGAAATTCATAAAATCATCTGCCGAGTGGGTGGAGCTACTGGGAGGAGTCCCTTGTTGGGTTAGCGATGCTACTGTACTAAACAGAAATTTAGGATCGTTTTTGTTGAGGCGGATGAGATTTGAGTAGTATTTAGCTTTAGCTAAGGTAAGCATGCGTTTATAAGTTATTAAACTATCACTCCATGCTTGATGGAAAACCTCAAGTTTAGTCGCGCGCCATTTGCGTTCCAGTTTTCTACATGATAATTTATGAGCTCTAATTTCTTCTGTAAACCATGGGGTGCGCCTTTTAGGGGCCCTTTTTTGCTTTAGCGGTGCTATACTATCAATAATTTCGCGCAAGGCATCGTCAAAGTTGTTAGTGAGTTTATCAATAGAGCCGACATAATTTGGGAATGGTGCTATTACCGAAGGCAGTAGGTCAGCAAGAGTCATCGTTGTGGCAGCATTAATGTTGCGGCCGCTATAGCAGTTATTATTATTATTAGCTTGTTGACAAAGAGTCAAAACTTCAAATTTTATAAGGTAATGATCGGACATTACTTTAGTATATGGAAGTATCATAACTTTGGAGGTGGTGACACCCCTGACAAGCACTAGATCTATTGTATTACCGTTGCGATGCGTGGGTTCATGTATTATTTGTGTAAGACCACAGCTATCAATTATGGTTTGGAGCGCCACGCACTGAGGGTCCGATGGGGTATTCATATGGATATTAAAGTCCCCCATTATGATTATATTGTCGGCGTGCGTCACTAGATCAGCAACGAACTCTGAGAATTCACTGATAAAGTCCGAATAGGGCCCAGGGGGGCGGTAGATAACAGCCAGGTCGAGAGGTAGCGGTGTGACGGACCTCATAGTAAGCACCTCAAACGATTTATATTTATTATTTAGGTTAGGGGTAAGGTTGAAATTTTCATTGTATATTAGTGCGACACCCCCTCCCCTTTTAAGAGGGCGGGCAACATGCGCATTCGTATAGTTAGGAGGAGATGCCTCATTGAGCGCAAAAAATTCGTCCGGTTTGAGCCAGGTTTCGCTAAGACCAATGACGTTAAGATTGTTGTCTCTAATGACCTCATTAACCAATAACGCCTTGGGAGACAATGATCTTATGTTTAAAAAGCCCATATTATAGGTATTGGGCTGTTTTGACGAGTTTTTGTTAAGATTATCCGTAGTGGCAATATTAACAATGTTGCGTTTATTATGCGTAGTGCACTTTAAATAGTTTCGACCATATCTAGGAATTGATATGACGGATAATGCGGAAAAGACGTATGCAGAAAAGACAGTGCCGGCCAAGAATTAACATCGAGCTGTTGAGTGACACCACCTACCAACAACAGCTGCAGGAGGCCTTTAGCGCAGCGTTGCCCAAACAGTACCCAGAGGATACGGAAACACACTGGAGCACACTTTCGACTGCTATAATGAAATCCTGCAAAAATATCCTTGGTCTCAAAAAGCGGAGACATCAAGACTGGTTTGATGAGAACGACACTGAGATCCAGCAACTAATTGACAACAAGCGGCCAGCTTTCATCACTTGGCAAAACGACATCCACTGCAAAGTGAAAAGAGTAGCCCACGCCAAAGCGAAGGCAGCTGTCCAAACACAGGTTAGGAAACTGAAGAACCAGTGGTGGACAAAGAAGGCTCTGGAGATCGAGCAGCTTGCTGACTCTGGAGACACCAGAGGCTTCTTCGATGCCACAAGAGTGGTGTATGGTCCCAGCCACCGCTGCCTAACCCCCCTTCGCTCAAAGGATGGTCTGCTGCTGCTGAAGGACAAGGACGCAATTTCAAACAGGTGGAAAGAACACTATGAGGACCTCTTAAACAGGGACAGTATACCTGAGATGGAGGCTCTTGACCAACTCCCACAACAACCCACAGATGAAAGCATGGGAGAACCACCTACCTTGGATGAGCTGCAGGATGCCATTGGGAAGATGAGGAACAACAAGGCTGCTGGGCCCGACGGCATTCCAGCAGAGGTCCTGAAGAAAGGCGGACCCGATCTTACCAAGCACATCCATGTCCTGCTTCTCAAAATATGGGAAGAAGAGGAAATCCCTGCACAGCTCAGAGATGCCCTAATTGTCTCCATATTTAAGAAAGGAGACAAGGCAGACTGTGGGAATTACCGTGGCATCTCTCTCTTGTCCACCATAGGGAAAGCCCTCGCTCGGGTTTTGGCCAACAGACTCACCCCCCTGTCAAAAAGCGTGCTTCCTGAGTCTCAGAGTGGATTTCGCCCAAGCAGAGGCACCACAGACATGATTTTCATCGCACGACAACTGCAAGAAAAATGCCGGGAACAAAACCAATCATTATACATGGCCTTCATAGACCTCACCAAAGCCTTCGACTCGGTTAACCGTCAGGCCCTTTGGCTGGTTCTGTCCAAGATTGGCTGCCCAGACAAATACATCCGGGTACTGAGACTACTGCATGATAACATGTCAGCCACAGTGCTCAGTGGCAGTGGAGATGAAACGGAACCCTTTAGGGTAGACACAGGTGTAAAACAGGGATGTGTCATCGCTCCAACACTATTTTCCATCTTTGTTGCTGCTATCCTCCATCTCACAAACATACATCTGCCCCAGGGAGTCAAAATAATGTACAGAACCGACGGTCAACTCCTCAACATCAACCGTTTCAGGGCTAAAGGTCAAACCACCACCATATCCATCTTGGAGCTGCAGTATGCAGACGATAATGCCCTCGTAGCCCTCTCAGAAGAGGACCTACAGTGCACTCTGTCTGCTTTTGCGAAGGCATACAAACAGCTTGGTCTTGCCATCAATATAAAGAAAACCCAAATCCTCCACCAATCACCACCAAACAGTAGTGCGCCTGTCCTGCCCCCAAACCTCTCAATTGACAAAATCCGACTGGAAAATGTGGACCACTTCCAATATCTCGGGAGCCTCCTGTCATCTAAAGCTGTCATTGACGATGAAATTCACCACCGCCTCAGCTGTGCCAGTGGGGCCTTCTCAAGGCTGAGGAAGCGAGTCTTCGAGAACCGTGACCTCCAAGCAAAGACCAAAATCCTGGTCTACAAAGCAGTCGTGCTCCCCACCCTTCTGTATGGGTCAGAAGCCTGGACCACCTACAGCAGGCACTTAAAGGCACTCGAGACATACCATCATAGATGTCTCAGAAAAATCCTCAGGATCAGCTGGGAGGACCGACGCACCAACACCAGCGTCCTGGAGGAGGCTGGCTTGCCCACCATCACTGCCACGATTGCCCAAAACCAACTTAGATGGACTGGCCATGTAGTCCGCATGCCTGACTCTCGCCTCCCAAAACAAGTTCTTTATTCACAGCTTGTTGAAGGGAAACGGGCCCCGGGAGGTCAAAAGAAGAGATTTAAGGATAACATCAAGGCAAACCTGACAAAGTGTCGCATAGACCTTAAGTCTTGGGAAATCAAGGCAACAGACAGAACGATGTGGAGAAACCTTGTCCGTGAGGGTGCCGCGCAATATAATGACGACCTCCGCCATGCTGCACAAGACAAGCGCAGACTAAGAAAGGAGAGAGCATCCATCAAGCAGGCCCAACCCAAACCCACCACCACTACATTCCCTTGTCCACATTGCCCCAGAATAATCGGGTCCAGAATCGGCCTCTACGCCCACCTGAAGACCCACAAGGACCAGGAAGGAGGACAGTCATATTCGACCACGAGTGACCGCCGATGATGATGATCATTTATATGACACTATCAGTTCATTTTATCATATATTATTACACCCAAAAATGTTGTTTATTTCTCCCCGGTAATGTTTATTTGGTTTATTTGTATTTGTGTTTGACTTTCTCTTCTACTATTACCGAATTGTATTATTTTTATTATTAATAATAATACCTGGGATTTATATAGCGCTTTTCTAAGTACCCAAAGTCGCTTTACATGTAGAACCCATCATTCATTCACACCTGGTGGTTATTATTTTAATGAGGTTCAAAGCTCGTCGGTTTTTGTCAAACCATCTCTAATTTATTCATTTCTGTTACATCTGTTAACATTTCTACAAATGCTTCTTATATTATTAATTATATGAATAGTTTCAAGTAAACTGTCCTTTTTACAGTAAAAACTTTACATTCACAAAATTCTACTGTAAAATTTAGTGTTTTTGTTTTTTTAAAACATTTTACGGTAAATGGAAAAACAGTACCACTGTTTTTTTTTTGGGGGCAGCTTAGTTGCCATGATTTTTTGTTTTAAATTGACATTGGTTTTTACAACATTATTTTGTGAATGGAAAAACATTCCAAGTTATTTTTTTATTCTGGCAACTTAGCTGCCAATTTTTCTACCGTAAAAACAAATGTACCGTCTTTCCAGTTACAGTAATACACCGTTAAAAACAACAACCGTAGATTTTACAGTCAAAAACTGGCAGTTCTATCAACTGAATTTTAATGCAAAAAAACTGGTAGTTTTTTTTTCAATTTACGGTGATTTAATTTATTTACATTTATTTAATTTATGCTGTAAAGAACACCGTCAAATGAATTGTCATTTTTATTAATTTGAGGGGTAGTTTGCTGTGAAATCATAAGTCAAGCAGATATTTAAGTATTTATTTTTATTTAGACAAAAACATGTTTGGAAAGTATGATAATATACTGTAATATTTGTTGGAATAATGGATACTATTAAAGTTTAAAAGCCATTCAATTTCAAGCAGTACGTATATTTTTTCTGTCAAAATGATCATTTTCAGTGAGAAAATATGAAGTACTTTATTGACACACTGTGTTTGCGGGCCAGATAAAATGATGTTACGGGCCAGATGTGGCCCCCGGGCCTTGAGTTTGACACCTGTGACATAACCTGTATGTCACTCAAAAGTGGAGATTTTAACAATTGGAATCATGTCTATAGTTTGAAAATATCCAGTAGACCTCGTTGAAATGTTAATGATGTTGTATGGTGCCCAAGTAGGCCTTTAACTGCTTTTTTTATGCTGTTTTGCAAGACCCGTGCTGCGTGACTTTTAACTTGACACCTGATTGGCTGGTTCTCAGACAGGCTCGATTGCTTCAGTCTTAATTTACCGGAAGTAAGTCTTGCTTTTTGAAGCAGCGAATTTTTCGACACCAAATTTTTATACACTTAATTTTTTACACTGAATTTTAAAACACTGGATTTTTTTTCAATGAAATTGTCATCATAATTTTAAGTAAAAAAAAAAAAAATCAGTTCAGTGTCAACAAAAAGCTTTCATAATAAAGACACAAATTAACCTCCTTACTGTTGCACGTGCTGTTTTCCCCGTCTTTATCAAAATATAATTATAGATGTGAACATTGTGTATGTGATGAAATATTAATTTATGATTGTTTATCAAAATAGAACTATAGATGTCAACATTGTGTATGTGCTGAAATAATAAATTATGATTGCTGCCTTTGGTAAAAGCTTAACTCTTTTAGGTGTTTCTCATATTTGCTTTCTTTTATTTAGACTCGAAGAATAAAATCAAGATAATACTTAAATGGGAAATAATAAACATTAAATTTAAATTGCTGGCTGTCCAGAGACGGGACCCGGGGTGGACCGCTCGCCTGTAGATCGGTTGAGGACATCTCTGCGCTGCGGGATGGTCTCCTGCTGGCCCCACTATGGACTGGACTCTCACTACTATGTTAGATCCACTATGGACTGGACTTTCACAATATTATGCTAGACCCACTCGACGTCCATTGCATCCGGTCCCCCCTAGAAGGGGGGGGGGGGGGGTCACCCGCATCTGCGGTCCTCTCCAAGGTTTCTCATAGTCATTCATATCGACATCCCACTGGGTTGTGAGTTTTTCCTTGCCCTTATGTGGGCTATATACACTACCGTTCAAAAGTTTGGGGTCACCCAAACAATTTTGTGGAATAGCCTTAATTTCTAAGAACAAGAATAGACTGTCGAGTTTCAGATGAAAGTTCTCTTTTTCTGGCCATTTTGAGCGTTTAATTGACCCCACAAATGTGATGCTCCAGAAACTTAATCTGCTCAAAGGAAGGTCAGTTTTGTAGCTTCTGTAACGAGCTAAACTGTTTTCAGATGAGTGAACATGATTGCACAAGGGTTTTCTAATAATCAATTAGCCTTCTGAGCCAATGAGCAAACACATTGTACCATTAGAACACTGGAGTGATAGTTGCTGGAAATGGGCCTCTATACACCTATGTAGATATTGCACCAAAAACCAGACATTTACAGCTAGAATAGTCATTTACCACATTAGCAATGTATAGAGTGTATTTCTTTAAAGTTAAGACTAGTTTAAAGTTATCTTCATTGAAAAGTACAGTGCTTTTCCTTCAAAAATAAGGACAGTTCAATGTGACCCCAAACTTTTGAACGGTAGTGTAAATAAATATTGATTGATTGATAAAGGTGTATCAAAGGAACCTTTAACAAAGTGATCACTGCAAACTCATGCATTCTTTGACTCTGCTCCCTTGGAGCGGAGTGTGAGCTGCTTTTCTCGTCGTCCTTTCGTAAAATCTTGCACTCTTCCGCCCTTCTTGGTTACCTCTCGAGGAAACTTTATCCTTTTTGCGATCTGAACGGTTCCAACGGCCAAAAAACAATGCAAGCATAGGGCATTTTTCTTTGAAAAAGACTAAAGGGAGCCTAGTACCCATTGAGTAAAGCCTGACCACAACGCATATTTAAGGGGAGGGACGAGAGTTTAAATTACCACCTCTGGAAGAACTTTGAACATGTTAGGAGCGAGGCGCTGGACATTGAGTCCGAGTGGACCATATTCTGTGCCTCTATTGTCGATGCAGCTGATCGGAGGTGTGGCAGTAATCCCAGAACCAGAGGGATGGCGTCAAGCTGATGAAGGACTCGGGTCCTTTACGCTCATGGGACTCCACAGACAGTGGACAGGTACCGACAGGCTACGCGGTGTGCGGCCTTGACGGTTGGAGAAGCAAGAACTGGGACAGGGTAGGGATTCGGAAAAGTCACGGAGAACGACTTTTAGACGGCTTCGAAGTGATTCGGGACCACCATCCCACGCTTCAGGAGGGGGAGGTAAAGCACTGTCAACACCGTGTATGATGAGGATTATGTGCTGCTGACGTCGACTGGAGATGTGGATTGGTTCGAAGACCTGCTCAATCCCACCTACACGTCTTCCAATGAGAAAGCAGTGCCTGGGGACTCTGTGGTGGGCTCGCCTATTACTGGGGCTGAGGTTGCCGAGGTAGTTAAGAAGCTCGACGGTGGCAGAGCTGGTTTTCGTCCTGGTCGTGAAACTGTGGACCAGCTCTCTACTCTAAGTAGGATCCTTGAGGGTGCATGGCAGTTTGCCCAACCATGTGCTTTGTGGACTTGGAGAAGGCATTTTATTGTGTCTTTCGGAAAGTCCCGTGCAGAGTGCTCAGAGAGTATGGGGTATCGCACCACCTGATTGTGGCGGTCCGCTCCCTGTATGATCAGTGTCAGAGCTTGGTCCGCATTGCCAGCAGTAAGACGGACCCGTTTCCAGTGAGGGTTGGACTCCGCCAGGGCTGCCGTTTGTCACAGCTTCTGTTAACTTTCATGCACAGGTCTCTGCTTTTTGCGGATGATGTGGTCCTGCTGGCTTCATTTGGCCAGGATATTCAGCACTCACCGGATCGTTTCGCAGCCGAGTGTGAAGCGACTGGGATGAAATTCAGCACTTACAAGTCCGTAATTCTTGCATGAAAAGGGTGGAGTGCCATCTTCAGGTTGGGGA